>NW_020837949.1:24266301-24500597 GCF_003676395.1 Aethalodelphis obliquidens
ATATGGGCCAAATTTTCGGTTGACACATTGCTTGTATTGTTGAAAAGTACCTTCACATTTTTTAGGAATATGTATTTGTTACATTGCCTTATGGTCAGTAGGCTGTTCTACTCAGTTTGCTTTAGAGAGCCTGTGGATGCAGTAGTGGGGAGTTTTGTGGTTTTGCTACAGTTTGAGGCTGCAGGTATAGAAAGAGGAGTTTCCCAGTAGGTATTATGGCAAGTAGGTATAGAGATAGAAGCACAAGTGAATATCATTTCCTGCTGTGAAGTTGTAAAAGATCTCTTTGAATAGCATGACCACTGAAAATGAGATTTGAAATGCTTCTAAAACTTCAGAAATTAGGTCTTCAGGTTTCCTGTAGTGGCCCTTGGAAATATTCTAGTTCCTTAGTTAGGAGTTTTAGAATTTACTTTTCTAATGGAATCCTTAGATTATCAGGATTATGATTCAGACACAGTCTCGTAGTTGATCAGTGGCCGAGCTCTAAGATATGGGCAGCATGATGTTGGCTGTGGTGTTAGACAGAATCCTTCTGTACTCTGTGCTATTCTTTTTCTCTTCTCTGACTTCAAGAGCTAGCGGAAGCCTCAAGATTGAAAAGGAGTAAGGATCAGCAATCTTAAGTACGGCTGTTAGTTGTTTGGTTTCTAAGGCATAAAGCACATGTTAGATGGCAGAATAAAATGTGTTTCATTTAAAGTCACCTACAATTATTTTGGCTTTTCTAACTTTCTAAATTCCTTCCTTCTCTCTTATAATTTGTTTCTGTACCCTTTTTCTTTGACCTCAGTTCTGAGCTTCCAGCTCTTTCCTTTTTTCTCTTCTGGTTAATTAACAGATCATAGTACCAAGATAGCTAAAATATTTTTTTGAGAAGGTAAGAGTGTGGAAAAACAGCTCATTTCTTCCTGAATCTTTATCATTCTACACTTGTCAGGTTTATTATTTATTTTGAAGTTTCTTTCTCTACATATGTTCACCACTATCATACCACAAACAGGGGAACATAATGAGCACCATAGGTGCATCTGGTTCAGAAAGTGCCCGGAGTTGGAGATTGTGCTGTTGTGCCCACTCAGCAGAATTAATTTGCTTGATTGTGTATTTTTGAGGTCAGGGACTATGTCTTGATAATTCTGTTTAGTGCCTAGCACGTTTTCATGTATATCCAGACACTAAATAAATGTTTGCTAATGATGTTGAAGTAAGTAGTAGCCTTTTCCATCTGAATTGTGCTGTCATATACTTTGAGGCTTTGGGTCTTACTTTCCTAAACTTTTATTATCTCAATATTGATAGATTTAATTTATTTTAGAAAGTGCCACCAGTACTAAAATGAGAGTTTATGATAATAAAGAGAATTCTTAGTATTAGTTGATAGTAATTAACGTGTATAGAGTGCTTACTATGTACCAAGTGCTTTGCTAATCCTTTATATGCATGATGCCCCTAATCCACCAACAGCCCTGTGGAGTAAGAACTGTTCCTTCATCATGCCCACTTTACAGAGTAGAAAAATTGAAGCTTAGGGAAGTTCAGTGGTTTACTGCAGTTCACATAGCTAGTAAATTATAGAATTGAGACTTGACACTAAGTCTGACCACAAAGCATGTTCCCTTAATCAGTGCACCTTATATATGCAGATTTTATCATTTGCAAAGTACAGTCACTACATTACTTGTTGGCAGTTTGGTGTAATGATCTGGAGCTAGATTCGTTGGTGAAATTTTTGTATCCACCATTTATTTCCTGTGTGACCTTGGGCAAGTTCAGTTACTTAAGCATTCTGTATCCTAGTTAACCTCATTTATAAAATGAGAATAATATTTCTTACCTGATAGGGTTGTTCTGAGGAGAAAATGAAAAATACATGTAAAACAGGGTAGTCCTTGTCATGTTACAATAAATGTTAGATATGATTACTATAAGTCATTTTCACAGTATAAATGTGCAACTTTTTATTACCTTGTAAAGTTAAGTTTAAATGGAAATGTGTGCATTAGAAGAGAGTTTATTGCTACGCATCAGATTTTAACTGCTGCTTTTGTGTTTAACTGGGAAATGAGGACAACCAACTATATTATTATTTGCCACCAATTTTCTTCTAAGCAGCTATTACTAGTTTATCATTCCTACTCAAGTTTTTCATTTATCTTGAAAAGGTATTAGGTAGTTTTAAGCACATTCATTGTTTAGGCTTTGTTTTTATCATTACTCCTTAGGACAACCCATCTGTCTTAAAATTCTCTTAGTATCTGTTGTATCACACAATATTTTGGTTTTGGTCATGTGTAAAGTATTGACATGGAGCAAATATTAACTGAGTAACATAGTTCAAATATTTCTATGAAACTAAAGTAGATATGCATTACTATTTGAAAGCAAGCATTTGGTTGTGGAAAGAGTGGATTCTTCAGGAGAGCATTATTTGGGCTAAGTCAGGAATTTCTTTGGTGAATGTGTCATGAAGATATAAGAAATGGTACTTTTCAAAAGTCTTGCCAATAATAGGCATTAGTGACAGTACTCCACATTTCACTTGAGGCCCAAGTACTGTCAAATTATCTACCAACAGGGTTTACCCGTACATCTCCCTGTTCTTGATGTTGTTTTTTTTAACCATAAGATGACGATTTTAGAAATTTTTGTGTCTAGGGTTAATTTGCAACACCAGAGAACCTTTGTCCCTTGGTTTGGATGAACTTTCATATCTTGATCTGCAGATTAAGTGCTGGGGTCCCAACACCTGGGTTGTGTGGTTTCTTAATGATTCTGATACTCAAATTCTTATGTCAGGTATCTGAGCATGTTTCTGGCACACAAAACATAGTAATGTTTAAACAGTAGAATGAGGTGGTTGAAAAAAATAGGCAAACCAAAACAAAAAAAAACGCTTTGAATGCTTGAGCAATAATGACTTGCAGCCTCTCTGGGTGTCCTGCTCCTGTATAATCTGGTAACACTTTCGATGCAAGAGCATGTAATAATGTTATGTTCAGAGGAGAAATTATTACACAAAAATGAACCCTAAATGCATAGAACTCTCTTTACAACCCAGGTTTTGAATATTAGTTTTTAATTCCTTCTATCCGTGGAATTATCCTGAGAATAAATTAGCTCTGAGAAATGGAACTGTGGCTTTTAGTCAGTCTTTCTTTCTAAGCTGTGCAAAAATATATTTTTTAAAAAGTTGAGACTCTTCTTGGCTAAATTGATGCTTTGGTAGACTTAAACCCCAAAGTACTGGTTGTATCTGGTAGTTTTTATTTTGGATGGGAAGAGAAAGTGAGGAATAGTTTTCTTCTAAGAAAAAAAAATAGCCAAGTACTAGGAACATTGTGTGCACAAGTGACTGAATTACATGAAAAGAAATTAACTTTTAGGGAAAAGATTTTTATGTAGTGTTCTTGGGTTTTTGTCATATAAGTTGTTAGGGTCGTTCTGTATAAGCTTCTGCAGGAGAGTGGCCATGCCATTTTCATGCCTTTTGCTCATTAGATATTTACTAAGTTCCTTTACTAAGAATTAGTATTAGTTCCTTTACTAAGAATTACTAAGAATCCAGCATGCTGGACATTTGTAGATGTTTGAGACTTTCTGAGCCTTATTCTCCTTTCCTTTGAATGGGCAGCCTTTGAGGACATAAGGTAGGCTCATGGGGCTGTCATAGAGGGAACACGCTTAGTGAAATTCGTGAGTCGTCATCAATATTTATATCCTCAAGTTAAACTTTCCTCAAAACGTTTTCATGATTTTCCAATTTGCCCTTTCTTTGCCTTGCTGTCTTGACTAGTCAGCTGTTGTTTCTTATGATTGTAAGTGAACACAATCACTTAGTTACCATGAAATTTGGATACAAACACACACCAGAGGAAGAAACTTTTCAAGGAAATGGTTTTGTTGCTGTAACTGCCCTGGATCTCTTTTCAGTTTCTAAGTGTATAATTGTAATGATATGAATTGTTAATTTTTAAGGTTTAAGATACTTCTTTGAAGGTCATTTCTTTCTAAAACAGTTAACTAGAGCTAAAGAACACAATGTCTTCAAACCACAGATTCTACAAGATGGAAGTAAGACCCACAGTACTTGGATTACCAGTCACCACCCAGCTTGCCATGCCATCTCATTGCAGGTGTGTGAGTGCATGTGTGCCCGTGATAGAGCATTGTGCTATGTGCTTGCTGCTGCGATTGCAGGGTTTTAGTTGGTCTGTAGCTGGTCAAGAGAGGTTCGTTAGAGAGTGCTGTGTGGGGAACTAAGACAGAAGGGGCCAGGCCTTAAGGGAACCTAGCAGTAATTGTACAAACCGGCTTCACCATATGGATTTCAACCAGTTAAAGAAGCCGGAAAAAATAATGCTACTCTAGGGACTGGGTGTTGCCTTCTTAGGAGCAGGAGTATGGCTTCTCTGCTGCTATTAGCCCTTCTCAGACTCTGCTTTTTTTTTTTTTTTTTAACATTTTTTTTGGAGTATAATCGCTTTACAATGGTGTGTTAGTTTCTGCTGTATAACAAAGTGAATCAGCTATACATATACATATATCCCCATATCCCCTCCCTCTTGCGTCTCCCTCCCACCCTCCCTATCCCAGCCCTCTAGGTGGTCACAAAGCACTGAGCTGATCTCCCTGTGCTGTGCGGTTGCTTACCACTAACTATTTTACATTTGGTGGTGTATATGTGTCCATGCCACTATATCACTTCGTCCCAGCTTACCCTTCCCCCTCCCCGTGTCAGACTCTGCTTTTACTTTAAAAAAAAAGACACTAATTACATCATTTGATATCTTCTCGGTGTGGTTATATAACTGCCTCATTATTTCCACTGCTTGCCTCTTCTGTGTCTTTCAAGTATTTTCTTTCTCCATATAGCTTGAATTTAGACTTCTGTAAGAGAAAATCTGATTGGTTCAGTTAGGTGCATTCTTGTTGGGCAAATCTCCCATGCTACGCCTCTTCGTAGGTTGCTGGTCATAGGTTGCTCTTCAGAGGTTGGCTGTTCCTGGGACAGGTGCTCTCTGTGGGTCCTGTCGTTGGTGATCATGGTAGCAGAGTCAGTGCCATAAAACATGGCCCTGGACCTAGTAAGAGGAATCTTTTGGTGCCAGTCTTTTAAAAGAGGGATCTGGATAGTTCTAGAATGTACTAATCTTTCCAGTGCACATCATTTTCTTTCATTTTAAAGGTGATAGAATTAAAGGTAACCTGTGGGCTTGACTGTTCGTCAGTGCAGCACCAGTGATCCTTTCCATACTGAGAAAATGTGGGGAGGAGTTTTCTAATGAGCACCTGCAGTTCCTTTTCTGAACTGCCTGGTGCTGTTTCCGTCTTTGGCTTTGTAGATTCATAGGCAGCCTGAAGTTTTCACTCAAAAAGAGTCATTACATTTCCTGTAACAGCATATTAGGCCATTCTGTCAGTTGCTGTGATTTTCCAGACACCCACAATTATGCTGCACAATTTGAGTTGGTGATTTAGTGAAACCTTAAAGTATTGCTTCTGCTCTTGTATTTTCCGCATTTGGGCTTACTCTGCAATAGCTGCTTTATTCATTCCTTCAACGACAGGCACTATTGAGTGTTAATCATGTGTCTGGCACCATTCCATTCTTCTGGGAAAACAGAATCACACAGTGGTTAAAACATGGATTTTTAAGAATCATGCATACCTGAGTTCAGGTCCTGGCTCCTTTGCTTACTAACTGTGTATGTTGGGCAAGTTACTTAGTTTTTCTAAGCTTCAATTTTCTTGTCTGTATAATGATGGTATTAGGAAATGCGGTATAGGTCGGTTTATTGTGGGAATTTATAAAAGTTTAATGATATATTGTATGTAATATACTTAGCACAATGCCTGGCTCAAGAGCTCAATAAATATGTATTAATACTGTTACAGTGATCACTAAAATTGCTATCAGTTTGCTGCCAAAATACTTTCTGGCACTTGCCAAATAGTTTCTGGTTATCTTGCTTTGCCATTTGATGTTCGTTGCCTTTTTGTTGGTATTAATCCAGCCATTTAAGGAAAAGTCAGATGTAACGTCTGTGATAAAGCCAAGATGGACAGCGGTTTATTAAGTTAGAACATATTATTTTATGGGTACTTAACCTGCTGCCGTGTTTGGCAGCACCTTTTGCTAATTGTTCGAGAAGTTGTTGAACTTTTTATGATGTAATTGTGCTTCCTTGTGATTAATGTCTTATAGAACAATGCATAGTTTTGAGTAGCAAAACTCAGAACAGCTTTCAGTTTTATTATTATTTTTTGTAAAAATTAGGCTATGGGTACAAGAACATATTCTGAATTTATAAGCAAGAATTATGTCTTCTCTTTGTATCACTAATGCCTCACAATGTACCTGGCATAAAACAGCTAGGAGAATGTGGAAAGAAGGAGAGAAGGAAAGCAGCAACATTACATCAGTTATCTTTAGGCTTATATTAGTCCACAATATGTCTTTGCTTTTAAACGTCTTTTCCCATTACCTCATCTTCTAATGTATATATCTTCTCTACCTGTGAATTCCTCTTCGTTTCTATTGCTGATGGCTTCTGTTTCCTGACTTTTTAATTTGAGCCTCCTAGCTTCTGCCATTGCTACTAAGTAGTGGTGACAGGTTCAAATTCATGGGAGTGCTGTACTGACTGTATACCCTGGTAAATAATCCATAATCAGTTATACACTGGGTGTACATTTAGTGATTTTTGATAATTCTTTTTTTTTAAGACTTACCTTTGTTTAATTCATCCCTATTCAATTCTATGAAATGCATCTCACATTTCACTTTCATATTCCACTCCCAGATCTAAACAAACTAAGCATACAATTGTTGATTGCCTCTTCTGTCATTTGTGTAATCTTAGGAATTAGAATTAGTTATTTCATTTATCCAATTCTCACATTGCTACTTCAGAACTTTTACACTGCCCTTAAAGCCTCCAGTCCTATTTTGCTTCCTTGATAAGAGGCAGCCTTGCCTATATCATGACAAAGGGTAGAAGACATTTCTTTATGCTCCCCTTCTGCATCACAGTTTTGTCTTCGGTTCCTTCTTTGGTTCTTTGAAGGAAGAAGTCCAAGTCCAACACTTCTGCCGTTGCCAGTCTTCTTCCTCAGACCTTCCTCCAACCGTCCTCTCCTTCCTCCTCCTCATCTCTGTCTCCCTTTCCACAAACTTCTCCCCTCAGCCTACAGACATGCTCAAATTCCTTTCAGCCAAAAGGTAAACTTCCCCTCCAGACTACCTTCAGTCTAGTTACTGCCATCTGTTCCTCCTTCCTTTCACTGTCAGACTTCATGTCCTCTCATACTGTGCTTTAGCACTAATTTCACTATACTGTAATTGTCTATTTTGTTGTCTCCTTTCTCCATTAAGCTCTTAGGAGACCTGTGCCTTGGTCACCATTGATTCCCCAGGGCCTAGGGTCGTTCCTGGTACATGGTAGGCATTCAATAAATATTTGTTGAGTGGATGAACAATATTGAGCCATGCCTATACCATTCACATGTGAACCATATAGTTTTTCCCTACCCCTACATTTCTATTGAGAGTTCACTTGAAGGCCATCAGTGACCACAGAAATGCTAAATCTAGTGCCTTCTTGCTTCCCATCATGCTTGAACTCTCTATGACCATTAATGCTTACAAAAATATACCTTTCCAAGATTTTCATGGTTACTTGTAACTAAGTCACTTTGGGCTGGTCTCAGCATGGTATTGCATCCAAAAGAAACAGACAAGTTTCCAAATCTTTGGAAAATAATGAACTTTTTACTATTTTACAGAAATCTTCTAAGGAGATAGAAAGGTACAATTACGTTAAGCTCAGCAAGCTTCATACAAGTTCTCTTTGCCCATCTCTTCCCAGATCCTCATACAGCTTGGCAGCTTCCCTCAATCTCCCTTCTGTAACATTTCCCCCAGAATCTTCTGTAAACTTCCTACCAAAACCTCTTGTCTACTTTTTTCGTCTTCTGGTTCTCTTAACTTTGTTCTTTCCAATTTAAATCACTTTAGCCTCTCAGCTTCTTCCAGTTCTTTTCTATAACCTGTTATCCTGTTCAGCATTCCAAAAGTCTAGGAGCATTCTCTTGATTTCATCTGGTTTGTCCTTACCAATTTTCTTCGCATGATTTTACTTAATTTTAGAGCCTTAGATCATACACTGTCTTCTCCAGTGAGTATTTCTTAATCTCCTGGGTTTGGCTGGGTTTCCCCCTTGTGTGTTTCTGTAGTGCCCCATCTATAACTATATTGAATTTATCTATTTGTGTCTCTCCCCATAGTCTGGAGGCATCTTGAGAACTCCTGTCTTTTCTTTATACCCCTAGCATCTAGCACAGTACCTGGAACATGGTGGATGTTGATAAATATTTCTTGAACTGATGGTCCTGTGAACTCTGATTCTTCCTCTCTTGCCACTGACTTTTATTTTGTTTCTACGTCTTTAAATATGATCAGAGTTTCCTTCCTCCTTTTTCTGTTCTTTTTTTAATACTCTTACTGATTCCTTCACTCCTAAAGCATCACTTATTACTTCTGTGAAGATGACCCCAGACCTATTTTCTAGCCTGGCGATTCTGATTATTAGACCATTTGTTTTCAAAGTTACATGTCAGACATCTCCACATGGATATTTCTCCATATCTTACCAGCAACGAAACTCAGTAAGCCAAACTTACCTTCTTTTTAAACTTGCTTCTCCTTTATTGTTCCCTGTTTCAATTATTCACACTCCTACCTTCTTGGTTACCTAGGCTAATTAGAATACCTAGGAAATACCTTGACTTCTTTCTCTCTCTTACACTCTTTACCTTATCAGTGATCAATGCCTGTTCATCCTACAATTCAGTGTTTCTCACATTTGGGTCCTCCTTGCCATCTCCACCTTTAATAGTTTAGTTAGGACTATCTCTTATTTATACTACTGCAGTAATCTGTTAACCGACCTCCTCTCTAATCTGTCTTCCATGCTGCTGTCAGAACTACCTACCTAAAACACAGATCTGTTGTTACTGTAGGTTCATTGCTTGACTAACTTACTCATTGTCAGGTCTCAGCTTAAATGTCACTTCTAAAGACAATCTAGAGTAGTCTCCCTTATAGTTCTGTTTCATGTTCCTTTCCATATTGTCATCGAATACAGTTTTTAGTTATGTTTATATGTGTGCATTGATTTGTTTAATGTCTGTCTTCGCACTGGAGAGATTTATGTAACAGACTGGGGAGAGTTATGTAGACCCAGTGCCTAGCACAATGCTTGGGACATAGTAGTCCTTAAAAAATATTTGTTGAATGAGTGGATCGATAATAGATAGCTTATCAGTATAGGAAAACAGGAGATAGCAAAGGCAGAAAAGTTACGGGGTCCTAGAATCTTCCTACATTTTCACAGACCTTGGTCTGTAGTTCTGGCCTTTCTGAAATAGTAATGGGCTTCTGCCTTCTGTCGTTTGCATTTATTTCCCTAAGGATGAGAGTCAACAATTATATTACCCCACACTCACATTAATGCTGATGTGACTGTAGTTGATTTGGGGGCTGTAGAGTAGTGGCAGCTAGATTTGTTGACCTGTTGTTAATACATAGGTGGTACCCTAGCCATGCAGACAAACAGGTATTTGCTAAGTTGACTTAACCCAGATTCCTTTTTAGCCTCTTGAGTGATGCAGGCCTTTGTACCACATGTTAATTAATGTGTTCATTACTTGTAGGACTAGTTGTGTTTGACATGAGGAATTTATTTGCCTTTTAAAGATTAAAGATTTTAATTTAGCAAACTTTTATTGAATGGAAAATGAAAAAATTATTTAAAAATATTATCTAGAAACAGATTAGTGAGTAATAAGCAAATTAATCTCCCTCTCCCTGTGGAGCCTGCTCAGGTTTCAGAAGTCAGAATTTCATCAATATTCTTGAGATTTCACTGTCTTAGGTTGACTCGCTTCATCCATTCAGTAGACATTTTGAGCTCCTGCTTTGTGTGAGGCACTTAGTTAGGTGCTAGGGTTACAGAGATAAGAAATGCAGTTCCTTTTCTCAAATACTGTGAAAGAAGAACATGTTACAACGATACACAGAAGTGGAATATTAAGGCACACTGAGGGTTTAGCGAAGGCTTTTCATCATTCATTCATTCATTTTTAAGTTGAGTTTTGAAAGAGTTAGCTAGGCAGACAAACTTTCCAGGTAGGTACAGAGGACATGAGACCACATGTAGACCAAGGGAAGGAATTATGGCCGAATCAAGAAAGGTCTTATATACCAAGTGAGTAGTTTGAATCATATTTTCAAAATTAGGAGTAGCTGTTGAAGGATTTTAAGCCAGGGGCATCTGATAGCATTGAGAAGACTGAATTGGAGATGGGATAAGGGTAAGATTTGTGGTGGGGAAATCAAACAGAAACCAGTTTCAGAAATTTAAGAAGTGATAAGGACCTAATTTTAGGTAATGGCACTGAGGCTATGGAGATGGATACAGATACTATAATTATTTCAGAAGTGGAATTTCTGAAGTGGAGTTGAAGATGGCGTCTAGTTTGGGCCTTCTGGTTGGGCAGGTAGGTGGTACCATTCTTCAAGGTAGGGATTAATTTGCTTATTACTCACAGGAGGAGGAACACTTTTCCGGGGAAGTGTTGAATTAAAGTTTAGACATGTTGAGTTTGAGGTGCTTGTGGGACATCATATTGGAGATGCTTAGTGTGAGTAGGATATACAGACTAGAGGTCAGGAGAGAGATTGCACAGGGGCTGGAGATTTAGGGATCATTCGTGTACCTGTGGTGGTTGAAAATGTAGAGATTACTGGCAAGAATAGAGTCAACATATCATACTAATTCTCACATTCTTTTGGTTTATTTTACAGTTTAGGTCAGTGCCTTCCTATTTCAGTTTTTCATTTGGGAAATGATGTTTAGCTAGCACCGGTTCTCCTCCCCACTGCCACTCCCCAGCCCCATTGCAACGTATGAAATCTATAATATAGCATGTATTTGATACTACTTTAAGAAGTGCTAGATAATTAAATTGTAATAGTATTAGGCAATGTGAACTAATCCGTCTTGTATTTTGAGGGCTTTTTCAAAACTCTGTAAGACCTATTTTTAAAAGATTATTTCTTTAAAAAGGAAATATCCTACTTTTAAAAATAAAACAATTAGTGTTCTTGGACTGAAGAAGATGTGTTTGTTGACTCCCATGGCTTTGGTCTATCCAGGAGTTGTTTGTGACTTAGTCCCTATGTCTCTGACTAAGGCAGAAACTATTTCTGAAAACTGGGAGGAAGCCATCTGGGTAAACTAATAGAATCTGACATAATCCATATGATAAACTTAAGTAATTTAGTATCCATAGCCAGATTCTGAGGGCAAAAATATGCTATTAAACATTGAACAGATTATTGAAATAAATTACCGTAATTTTACTTTGCCAAGCTGCACTATTTGGACTGGTGAATATTTAAAATAACAATGAAATGAAAACTAGGCCCTGCATTGTCATGTATGTTCCTGTGTTCCGCACTGGTTTCTCTCTTTTTACCTCCTTTCTGAAGGGAGAACCTAACAATAAAACTTTAGGTCTTGCCATCTAGCTAACCACTAGAGTTCCAGTAGAGATTTTTGTCTTCTTGGAACTGAAATGAAGCAGCCTGTTTACCCTGCCCTGGCCAGCGTATACTTAGGAGGGTATGCAGAATGACTTTTTAAGAAGTCAGTCCTGCTTGGGATCGAAACCAATGATTTAATACTGAAAGTGTAGGTCTGTATACCATTTAAGCTATCCAACTTTTGATTAACTTTTAAAATCTGCCTTTAAAGGGAAGAATTCCCAGGAGACTGTGTGTCAGATTTCAATAGAGCAGATTTTATGGTTGAGTTATGAAACTTAAAACGGAAGTCAGTAATAGAAATGCTGACAGACTTGAACTAGAAGAGGATAACTATAATAAAACAACGTTTTATTATAATCTTATAATCTATAGTAAAATGAGAAAAAAAACTTAGAAGTTTTCTGTTTTAATGCTTTGAAAATGGTTTCATTTTCTTGTTATTTGAACTTTAAATTAATCAACAGTAGACATCAGCATAAACCTAACAACCATGTCAAAATAACACAGGGCACATTGCTATAGCACAGAATTATTTTAAATCATAAACTTTTAACTAACACCTGTTTCAGATCTTCCTTTTTAAATAAATTTGTTTCTAAACATTGATTTTTCCCTCCCCCCAGCAAGCCTCTGTATACTCATTCTCACATCAGTAAATCACTAAGAGATTACTAAAAAAAAGGTAATATGTGTATTTAGGTGTTTGAAGGATTGTAACAAAAATGAATGGTAGAGTAGAATTTTAGAATTTATATTTTCTGCACTGAGGACTTCATTTGTTTAATAACCTTCTTTATATTTGTTGATATTCTTTCTTGCCCAACATTTTAGAGATAAATTTTGTTTAGAAATTTCTTACAAGATTTATCAGTATGTCACCAATAACAACACACACACACACACTCATACACATACATGTACACTCTTTATTCATAAGATAATACCTTGAATATGTATCTTGCCAAAAGTTATTACATGGTTCTATATTATTCGTTTAGCTTCACAAGGTTACTAGATCGTTGAGAGAGAGGTTAGTTTTTTTGACATTTTTTTCATGTAGTAAAACATACAGAACTCTTTCGGCAGACCCAACTCACAATCTTAATCAATGGAAAGGTAGAACCGGCACCTCTTGATTTCCTCATTTTGTTGTATTTTGGGTGGAGCTGACTCTTGCGTATGAAGGTTGTGATAGGAAATAATACTAGGTACTTGCAAGAAAATACTGGAAGAGGGTTGCCAAGCCTCCTGTATAGGTATGATTTTCTCATACTTCAGAGCCCTGCCCTATTAAAAGTTGTATCTAGATGCATATTAATCTTATATTTGAGCCTGTTTGGTCACTTTTGATATATCTCTATCATGTCATCACTCCTGTATTCTATCAAGAAAACTTGGCAACCCAATATTTGAAAAATAATTTCTGACTTTTTTTTTCGCCAAGTTACTATTTAAAATCAAACTGTGACTAAAACTAAATTTATCATCCTACTACCAGCACTGATTCCCCTTGCTGACTTTATTTTGTCCATGCTATCATCATTTTGCTTATCACACAGATTTAAAGTGCTGTTTCTTCTATGAATCTATTCTTGGTAGCTCCAACCCATGGTTACCTCTTCCTCTGATGAACTCAGATTTACCAGTTTTTTTCACTTTCATCCTTTTTGTTATTAATGCATTATTATTTAATTACAGTGTCCCCATGATTAGACTGTAAGCCCTCTGAGTCTCAAGACTACCAGTTTTGCTCTACAGCATGTAAGGTCATGAATGAATGGAACATCAGGCCTGTCCCCATTTTCTGTTCTCCAGATGTCAGTATCCTCTTCATGTCCTGTTTTTACTGGTCTAAACCTTCTGTTGCTCTACCCTTGGCTACCCTGCCTGGTCTGCTAGTATCTTGTGTTTATGAAGATTATGGATGATTTTTAGGAGGTTCTTGGGCTAATTTTAGGGGAATACAGGGGTGATTTTTCAACTTTTTCCTTATCCAGGATCCATTTTTAAACTCTACCACAAGATTCTACCTCTTTATAATTATTTTTAATATTTACTCATGTATCAAAATATGTTTTGAGAGTCTGTATCTTAGAAGCAATAGTTTGTGTGTGTGTGTGTGTGTGTATAAAGAGGACTAGCCAGATTATTATTTATTTATTTATTTATTAATTGGCTGCGGCTTGTGGGATCTCAGTTCGCCAACCAGGGATTGAACCCAGGCCACAGCAGTGAAAGCCTGGAATCCTAACCAACTAGGCCATCAGGGAACTCCCAGGACTAACCAGATTTTTTACTTTTGATAAAGAATAAAAACAAAGAAGAGAAACATTGTCAAGTTCACAAACATGAATTTTCTTCCCAGATTCTTTTGCTTACTATGCTGCTTTTGTAGCCTGGTGGGAACAGAGCAGGCAGAGTATAAATAATTATAATATCATGTATGTAAGTCACTGCAAAGTCAGGCTTATAGTTATTTTATTTAGCCATCTGGTATATACATTTTGTATATACCTTCTTTTGAGCCAAAATTCTGTTGAATTGTAGATGGGAACTATAGAGATGTAATATAACCTCATTTTAAAATGGAGAAAATTGAGGTAAGTGATTGCACAAGGTCAGTGAAGAAGTCAGAAATAGAGACCAGCTATCTCTTAAAGATTATTTTAGTAGGTAATAACATGTACATGTTAACAAAATTAAACAGTACAGAGAGATGTACTGTGAAAGGTAAGTTTTCTTCCCACCCCATCTCTTGGTTTTCTCATTCTCTTCCCCAGAGTTAAGAAGTTAGTTTCCAGTTTCTTGGGCTTTTGAGATCTGTTTTATGTATATATAATCATATAAATGTATATATTCCCCTTCACGCAAATGGTAGCATACTATACTGTACCTTGTTTTTTTTCACTTTTTAACATTATGTCTGAAAATCGTAGAACACAGATGTTTTTATCCCTTGGTCCATGAACTTTCCATTTTACTTTACTTCCTATCATTTAGACAACCAGTTTTAGTTAATGTGAACAAAGTGTTAAATTATTCTTTGCTTCTAGCATATCGTATTGAGTACCTCATGTGCAACATAATGTGGTATTTCACATTTCTTTCAGAAAGAGAGCATGGTCATGGATTTATTTTATGATAAATGCTAAAGTGAAATGTACATAATAATTATTACTACTAGTTACCCAAAATAGCTGATTGGGATATTTTCTTTAATATATGAAAAAGAAATGGCAGGTGAAATTTTCAGGGAAATCATTTACTTTTAAACTTGTGTAAAAACTTGTATAGTAAGTATGTACAAAGCAGTTTAATATCTTAGTGCCAGTGACAAGCAGTGGTGTTATAAATATTAAAGCACAAATGTTTATTTTCTAATCTCCAAACTCATATGCAAATCAGAAAAAATTTTCATTTGTTTCTCAAAACAGGTTTTAACTATGTGCTTTAATCTTCTTGAGATGACTCATGGTCATCTGTATAAAAATACACCCTTAATTTTGATCATTCAGGGTTTATTTTGGCTAGCTTCTCTGTCAATGCAATTACTGCTTTATTTTTCAGAGATTAATGGGGCCTATTAAAACTGCTTGATTTTACATCTTTTGGACCAGACTATATTACAAAAGACAAATCCATTAAAAAAAAATGTGAACCATACCAAATGTCCATGTTAAGAGTCATAGAGGCCAAGTACTTATACTTGAATTTTACTTTAGATAATTAGTAATCCTGCATTCTCCCTAAAGATGGCAGTACTTCTCCATGTATCATTTACTGAGTAATTCTGTTTGAAAATAGTATTAATTATAATTCCATTATTGATTGGAAAAAAGTTAATCAGACTAAAAGTATATTTTCATAATATCACAATAGTTAAAATTCAGTAGTAGAACAAATAAAATTGTATCCTTGAGGTTCATAGCATTAGCACAACTTTTATGTGTGTTATCCTTGACCCTGGACACAGGGTCTTAATGGTTCTTACTGCATTCTGACTTTGGAATTCTTGATGTGACATCATGAACTCAAGTCTTGTCAAGAATTGTGATAAGTCATGTTAGGACCTTGCTGTATTTATATAGATCTCGCCTGTAGAGGTATCATCAGAAAACAAAAACTGACAAAAAACCCCAAACAGAAACAAAACCCTTAAGTAACTGCATATTGTGCATATTTTTGGACGTGAGAAATGTTTTAATCTTTATTCTTTGGTAAAAGTTTATATGTCCAAGTTCTACTCGAACTTTTTCTTTTTTGCTTAGGTGACTAATTGTTTTAATAAATGAAATAATTACTTATTGGTGCCATAAACAAACAAACCAAAAAAAAAAAACCACACAAATCTTCAGCCTTCTCTGCTGTAGAAACTAAGCTCTAAATTCACAAGGTAGTGCTCTGGAACATGGAGAAACAACTCTGTATCTTGTTCCTCCATTTTCCATTATTCCTGTTTTGAATTAAATGGTTCTTCCTTGCATGCATGTGTTTGAAATCATGTGGCATTGTAGTTTGAAGATGGTGAACAGCAAGACAGAGGGCAGGCTAGCCTCCCTGCTAGGCCTCACAAGTAACTTTCACATGGTCACTACTTTCTAAGGCTGGCCCTATTGGTTCATCTAGGGGCATTACTGGTTCACCTAGCAAGGTGACTAGGTGCTTGAGGACTGTGTCACTCTGACCAGCCTCATAGATACTGGTGTATAAATACAATACTACTTTTTAAATTTGTCATGAGATGTATCAGGGACACTGGCTTCTCATGTTTATGGTTCAGTGTATTTTCTCCCAGTAGGCAGATATACTAAATTATAATGAGAAGGTTTCTTGATGAGCATTGAATCAGCTCTTAGTGACCAGTATCAGCAAGCTCTGGTAGTATGATACATTCATCTTTCCCATAGGAATATACTTGCCACTCAGACCAGATATTCATCAATTTTCAGAGAATCCTTTCTCGTAGACCAGGATGCAGACAGATGGCCGGCTTTTGCTTTCTTGATTTCTTTTCTTACAGATACTATAGATTGTCTCCTTTAGCACATTTTTTTCCCCATTAGAGTTTAATAAAATTGCACCAATGTATGTAAAACACTTAGCCCAGTGCCTGGCATACAGTAAATAAATGATAACTAATATTAATAAATGTAACTGGTATTAAGTTCAGGTTACCTTGGTACTTGTAATGTCAAAGACAGTCTTTTAAAGGGCCATTTCTTTAGATGACTGATAAATCTCATCTTTCACATTTTGAGTTATTTTCATTGTTTAATTCCTGATTCTTTTAACTCAATTGCATTTATCGTTCATGTTGAATCCCTTTTGACTCTGCATGATTTTGCTACCATTTTGTTGAGATTTTGATACTTCTAAAGTTTAAGTTTCTTGCTCCAAAATACCCCATTCCCCACAGTTCTTCCGTCTGTAATGTGAATCTGTTGGAAGAGATAATCTTCAAGTTACTGCTCAGCTCTAGGATATAGGTAATTTTATATCTTATTTGAGTGGATGATGTCGATTGTAGGCCTTTCCATCTAATCAGCTTACCTTAACTTCAAATCTGCTTAACTTCTTTCTCATAGAGTGTAAAGTTATTTTGAAAATGGTCTGAATCCTTAGAATAGCAGGTGGCCACGGAACTGGGAGGCAATGATTGAACAATCCAGGGGTAGAGTTATGATGGTGGTAAATTCAGCAGTCAACAGTGGCATTACCGATCTGGTGAACACACACTTGACAAATCAAACTTCTTGTGTGAAAATGAGTACAGAAAGGAATAATTGAGATGAGTTGATCTGTCACTCGGGCAACAATAAGCATTGTTGTCAGCCTTCTCCTCTCCATCCATCTGGGGATAAGTTATTTTTTTTAAGAATGGCAAAATAGGTTTAGGAAAACAGTGGAGAAATTGCTACAGCTCTTTCTGGTGTTTGTAAAAATACAGATTATGGTGCATTTTTGAAGCTGGTGGTCTCATAACCACACTTCGAGGACAGTTATAAATAGTAAACATTGTGGGAGTTCATAAAAATGGATAGATCATTTCAGACTGCAGTAATCAGGGAAAGCTAATTAGAATGGCTGAGGGTCTTGAGGGATGGGCAGTGTTTGAATACATGAGAGGAGGGAGAAGACATTTTTTGATGGATGAAATGCCAAGAACAAAAGCATAGAGGTGGGAAATAATAGTATACGTTAGGGGAGTGGAGAGTCAAGTAGTTTGGCGCAAAGTTTCTTAAATATGGCCCATGAAAGAGAATTGAGGCAGTGTTTGTCAAATGGTATCATTCATTCCAGGGTTGGAAAAAAATGGGCGCCATGCCATTTCCGTTCATCATGCAACTGGATAACTGATGCCTCTCAGTGCATCAACCTTCACGTTTTCATGGGCTCTCTGGTGTCATCAACAAAGAATTTCATTTTAGGACTCTTTTTGGAAACTGGAAAGGCTGTCAATATCTTCAAGATAATATCTCTCCGTCTCTCTCTGATAATTATTCAGATGGCAGGGAAAAAATGATAGCACTCTGAGGTCAGATGTACACTTGTGATGTCAGGCATACATCATGGTTTTCCTGCTTTGATGAGGGATAGCCACATGTCATTGTGCCTCATTACTTTCCATGTCAGCAGCTGTCACCACCTTTCCAAGAGGTATTGCCAAGAAATGGGAACAGAACATGATGTTTTTCTCTACTAGACAGAAAGAAATGTGCTGCCTTTCCAGAGGTCTTAATTGAACTTGAAGGCAGAGGAAATAATGTGACTTGACTTCAACTTGAGAGCCTTAGAGGAATTTAGTGTTCTAGTACACAGGCTACCTTAACCTGACAAAGCATTCTATGAAATTCTGCTTTGGTTCTGTGTACCTTTGTGAGTCAAGGATTTCAACAATTGTTGCCATGGAGAAAAAGTTATAATTGATTATCCAAGATTATGTATGTGTTGCTGTGTCAAAGTCCATATTACAATTTCAACTCAAGCCAAATCTCAGATCTACTACTAAGCAGGTAGAATTTTAAAATTTCTTTCAGGAAGTCACCAGTTTTCTTTCATGAAAAATAACAATGTGAGGGAGGGATTCCTTTCTTTGTAAATATTTGTTTTTGTATATTGCTTATGTTGAAGAAATCAGCTTCTAGTGCAGTGAAATAAAGTATATGGTGTATGCATTTCTGTGCATGCTTCTGGAGGACAAAGTCCATGTCTAAGCAGAATCTCGGACTATTATCTGATTCCCCTAAAAGGTTAAGAACTAATAATTTTGCTAGTGTGGAGACAATGGGATGCTCTGGATGAATTTGAGCAAAGGAATGACAGGAAATTAGAAAGTGCTCATTTGAAGGATATGAGAAGGAAAGCTTTGGCAGGACTGCAGCGTGATTTAGGGATTCAGGTTAGCCTTAGGGTTGGAGTTATCTGAATAATCTGAAGGTAATTTTCTAGATAGAGCTTCTCAAAGGAAGGAATCTCATGTCTTTTTTTTGGTTCTTAGTGTCTGAGCACAGTGCCTGAGACATAATAGGCACTCAAAAATGTTGAATTAAATTGAAATTGCTGTGTGGACATGATATACCAAATGAAAGTTAGATGATAGCGCTCCAAAAATGTTCTTCTGTCTTATGCATTTAATACTGTTATGTTAAATCATTTGGTGTAAAATAAGGGTTTTGGAGAGACACTGCTTTATAAAAACCTCATGCACACTTTCTGTTTGAGCAGTTGGTTAACACAAAGTTTTGACCACTTAGGATTTGTTTTTTTTGTATATTTTATTTCTGATAATTTTTTTTACTACAGGTATGTCTCTAGACATGATCATTTTATCCAGTACCTGCAGAGGGAAGGAAACTTGCAGGATGGTGTGGTTGATTAGGTCATCATCTGTTTAAGCAGCATTCTAATAAACATCTAAGCTTGGATTTACTCATCATTAAGGAAAATCAGTCTGACAACTCTGAGGTCACTTTGGCTTAAAATATCATTGGAACTTATGTATTAAATGGATCTTCTATCAGTTTAATAACAAAGCCCTGGAATCCCATCCCTACGTTACATTAGTATAATTTTATTGTCATCGTACACATTTTTCTGGAACAAGGTTTAGCAAAACAGATTCCCTTGGTATTAATGAGTGCTAAAAATTTAAATTTGTTATGACTGGAAGACCAAGATGTAAAGTTTAGACTCTCGTTTATTGCAGTATTTTAGTTTTGCTCCCACTAAGTTCTTTCAACTTAAAGAGCAAATTATTGAATACATTGTGAAAACATTGGTATTATCTAAAACATTTGTTCCAAAAGTATGGTAATTTTTTTTCGGAAAACTTTGTGTTCCTAAGTCTGTGGAGATTACAAATCAAATTAGGTTCGTTAGCAGCCCAGAAAGCTTTTTTTTTTTTCTTCCTGAAGTAGAAATGCTTAATAGAGTGAAATAAGGTATAACTTCACAGAAGACAGTGGTTTTGATTAACTGCATAACGTTTAAGGCATAAACTGCTCTGAAATACTGTGATTTACTCAGAACTTTTGAGGAAGATAAACTACTTCTGTGGACCATTCATTCATTCTTAAAATCTTTTGATGTCCACCACTTTGCTACACAATATAAAATATAATTTTGAATTGGTAGAAAGTTAGAATGGGTACATAAGAATGAACTAAAATGCCTTTTATTAAGTTACTTGATTTTTTTATTATAAAGATATGCTTATTGTATACAATTTGGGAAATATATAAATAAAGATTACCTGCAGCCTCCTCACCTGAAGATAATCACTTAACATTTTGGAGTGTTTCTCTCCATTGTTTTATACATGTGTGGTGTGTTGTGTGTGTATACACATGGAGGCACATAAAGTATACACACATCCCACCACTACAAATGGGGAGGAACCTAATTTTTTTCATTCTATTTAGTATGCCTTTCCATATGAATAGTTATATCCCAGCATTGTTTTAATAGCAGGTTAGTATCAACTATAAGAGAAAGACTATAATTGTATTTTGGGATATAGGATATTCCCGGTTTCTCCTTAAATTTTTTTTTTCCATTTTCTTTGCCTGTTGTTTTTTGCTGTTACAGATACTGCACTGAATACCCCATATGAAATTTTTGCATGTGTTCATAATTACTCCTTAAGGGAAAACTCTAAAATTAGAATTTCTGGGTCAAAGAGTATTAAAAAATTTAAGGGTTTTGGTACATTTCCCTAAATTGCTAAAAACGTGTATGATGACACTTCAATCGGATGCTGTTTTCCTCTGATCAACACAGGTTTATCTCCTGTGTTTACGTGACAGACAACCTGTTGGGCGGAAATGGCATCGCGCCGAGTTTGGGTTGGCGGCTCCTTGATTAGCTGGGAGTCGCCGGCGCGTTCGGCCCGTTTCTAACCGGCGTGTCTTTGTCTCTCTCCCTGGGGACCGCTGCCGCCCGTGCGGGCCGAAGCCTCGGGAAGCCGTCGCCCCGCAGTGCCGCCGCCCTGCGCCCGGCCGCCCCGGGGAGCCGCTGCCCTCCCGCGGGTGCCGTCACCACGCGCCAGGCCGCCGCCAGCTGCCGCGCCAAGCTCCGCGGCGGCGCCGCCCGGGAGCGCCAGCACGCCGCCCGCGGCCTGGGGAAGCCCGCGCCCCCGTGAGCGCCGCCGCCCGGCCGCCGGCGGACGCTGCCGCGCCCGGCACAGCCCAAGCCTCGCCCGTCGCGCCTCTCCTTCCCGCCGCACCCGCCGGAGCTCTCGAAGTCCACTCGGGCGTCGGCGATCTCCCTGGGGTCCTCAGCCATCGCAGACCTGCCGTCCCCCCGCGCTTTACCGAACTCTGTCCCACGCAGCCCCGCAGGCGGACCGTGTGCCTTAGGGCCGGCGGGTGGGGAGGAAGGCCTCCCTGCTAGTCGCTGCTACTTGCTGAGCAGCACTTCCTCATCCCGTCTGCCACAATCCCGGCTTCTCTGAGAATCTTGCCACTGGACAATACCATCCTCTTTCCCTCCTCCTCGTAATTTGTCAAGTTCCTAGTCAGCTTCTTTCATTATTAGTTCTTAAAAGACTAGCTCCCACATGAGTCTTCATCTCAAATCCCATCATCGGCAAGCTGGTGACCCGCACTGTCTGGAGTCGTGTGACGCATAACTGTGGTTAAACTTGAACTCCAACCTCCAGTCCACTCCTTGTAGCTTCATCCCCAATGACCATTTCTTCCCTTCGGAATCAGCCCTTGCTCCCACGTTCTAGACTGCCATCCCAGGGCATCCTCAACTGGGTTTGCGCTGAGGCTGGTGCGTCTCCTGGGCTACCCTTAGTCCATGACTGAGCACAGTCGGGGTATTAGTGAGACGTCGGGACTCCTCTCACGAGCAGCTTGGGCATGGGGACTCCTCAGCAGCCTGGCTGAAACTTTCTTAGAACCCTGCTGCATGCAGTCTAAGGCTCTTCTTGCCCAATCTCCCTCTCCTTTCCTAGGTGCCAGACTTGAATTATGATATGAAGACCCCGCCCTGCTCCTGATTCCTTTCCTTTGTCCTTCACAGATGTTCCCTCAATAAAACTCTTCTAAGTTGAACCCTGCCTTGGTGTCTGCTTCTAGGAGGACCTGAGCTAACACATTATCAGACATTCCACTCTGATTACCATCTTCCTATCCTCCTGGATCCCTTGTTCACTGACAGCTAATTCATTAACCTCATTTTTTCCAGTATTTATCAGCCTATGTTTTGGATTCACTTCCTTTCTTGTCTAGCCTAGATCCCATGATCCATCACTGTTATCATCATCCTTGAAATACAGTGCCCTCGGTAGTCTTGAGCCTCATTTTCTTCCAGTTTACTTTCCTGGTAAAATCCCCACTCCAGATGAACCTTACCATCTCCTTCCACTGGCCTGACTGGGACAATTGGACATTTTCTTTAAGAAAAATCACACAACACAGTCAACTAGTTTTACTTTAAATCAATTATCTCAAACCTCAAATTGGTGCTATTGTTCCTACTGTAGTCTTAGTTTCCCACTTCTAAAATGACTGTTTATACCTTTTCAACTCTCCTCAAATTTTCGGATCCCCTCCTCCCTGTTTACTTTAAATTTCCCTTGGAAAATAGAAGATGTTACATACAAACTTCATCTTCCTAGCACAAGACCCCTCCACCCCCAACCCAGCTAGCTTGGCAACCACCAACTTCCTTTTTGTGACTATGGAGGAAGTTGCAAAGTCCAGCCCCTCCTCTTGTGCTCTGGATCCCAACCCTTCCTGCCTTTTCATGGACTTTTCTCCTTAGCTTTTCCCTTTTCTTCTGCATTATTAATCTGTGTCTTGAATGGATCATTCTCATCAGCCTGCAAACATGCTCCAGTGTTCTCCATCTTAACCAAAGCTTCCTTGTGCACATCTTTCCCATCTATTAGCCATTTCTCAGCTGTCCTTCATAACCAGACTTCTTTATGGAGTTATCCTTATAGACTGTCTTCATTTTCTAATCTTCTATTCACTTTTCAATTCACAATGTGACTTCCCCACGACCACTACTGAAAGTGCCCATTTCAAAGTCACCAGGCACTTCCATATTACCCTGTCCAAAAGGATACTTTCCTGTCCTCATCTTGACCACTTCCTGATTCTTTAAAGATTATCTCTTCATATCCAAGACACTATTCTGTCCAGGTTTTCTTCCTGCTTCACTGTTCACTCCTAATGTTATGCTCTATCTCCCACCTAACTTTGAAAAGTTGAGGTTTTTCACCTCCACTGGGTTCCTCTTTTTTTCTATGTGCTTTCCCAGGAGGATCTTTTCCATTTCCATGGATTTAGATACTGGCTTTATGCTAATGAGTTACAAATTTATGTTTCCCACTTTGACCTTTCCTCTAAGTTTTAGACTCACATATCTAATTGCTTGCTTGGTATCTTCCTTTGAATGACTCCGATCTTTCAAACTTAACATGGCCAAAATCGAATTCCTCATTCTCACCCCAAACCTGTTTACCACATCTTCCCTATTACAGTAAAGAGTACCACCATACAACCAATTGCTCAAGCCAGAAACCTACGCATCATCCTAGATTCTTTTCGTCTCTCCCCTACATCAGATAGACTGGCATAATATATCCATTTTGTCCCCCAAATAAATCTTTAATCTGTCTGCTTCTTTCCATCTTCAATGCCAACACTTACTTCTAATCACTATTTTTTCTCACCTGTTTATTATGACAGCCAGCCTACCTGTTTTCTCTGCTTCCACTCTTGACCCATGACCCACTTCAATACATTCTTCATAGAGTTGCAACAGTGACCTTACTCCTAAATTGAATTGAGTAAATTGTAAGATAAAATCTAAACCCTTTACCGTGACTCACAGAGTTCTGCACAATCTGATCCCTACCTATCTCTCCAAACCTATGTTCCTCTCTTTATTGCTCACCATGATGTAGCCACACTGGTTCCTCCAACATGCCAAGATCTTTTCTGCACTTCAGGGGCTTAGTAAATGCTGTTATCTTTGCTTAAGCTGCTCTCCTTGGCTATCCTCTCCCCAACCACAACCCTTTAGATAACTTCTTAAATACAACATCTTAAAAAAGGCCTGCCCAGAGCATTGTTTGCAAATAGTCCTCACCTCTCTCCTATTTGCTATCTCACTTTTTTGTTTCTTTGAATTCCTTATCTCAATTTGTAACATTATTTATTTGTTTATTTACTTTTTATGTCTGTGTTTCCCATATTGGAAAGAATGAAAGAGACTGTGTCTGGATGTCTAGGTTCTTCTACATTGTATTCCTAGCCCCTAGCACAATACCTAACACATACTAGTTGAACAATAAATATCTGTTAAAGGAACAAATGAACACATTTGCTCATTTTTCTGTTGGGAGTTCACTTTTTATTGATTTGTAAGAACTCTTTATACATTAAAACCACTAACCACTAATAATTTGTTTATTCCATTTGCTGCAGATATTTTGCCCCTTGTCATATATGTGCCAATTTAATTCATGATGTCTTTGATATATAGAAATATTACATTTTTTATTTAGGTGAATCTATCTTTTCTTTCATGATTTCTACTTTTGGTGATATGTTTGAAAAACTCTTCTTCCAGCTCAATGTTATATAAATAGTTGTCTATTTTTTTATTTTAATTTTTTTAGATTTAAATCTTTACTCCAAATGGAATTTATTTTTGATATAGATGTGATTAAGGCTCTAAATATTTATTTAGTTGCTGCATCATCACTTATTGAAAAAGCCCTCTTCCACTGTTTTAAAAATTCCACATTTATCAAAATTAAATTCTTACATGTACTTGGAGTGGTTTCTGGATTTATTAGTTATTTGTTTATTTGTTTTGTTTTGGTATCCTCTATTCCTGAACCATGTTGTTTTAATTATTGTCATTTTGTAATTTGCTTTATTGTGTGATTAACTTTTTTATGGGGTAAACATTACTCTTCTTTTTCAAAATGTTTTCAGCTATATTTGTGCATTTATTCTCCCAGGTAAACTTTAGTTATAGTTTGGCCAGTTTCCAAAAGAAATTGGCATTTTGTTTAGAATTGCTTTAACATTATAGATTAATTGGGGGAAAATTGCCATCTTTGTAATAATAATTTTCCCATTCAGGAACTTGTCGCATGTCAAGGTTATTGAAGGCTTCCTATATATTTTTCAGTAATTTTGTAGGTCCTGCATATTTCTTGTTAATTATATTATTAGATATTTTATATCTTTGTTGGGATCATTTTCACATTATGTTTTATAACTGGTTGCTCCTTGTTGGGTCAAGCTATTGATTTCTGTAATTGGTAACTTTTCTGAACTCTTTCATTAATTTTTCTAGGTGATTCTCTTCTAAGTAGACAATCATTTGAAGTATAATTAATAGTAATTTTCTCTCTTCCTTTACAATATTAATACCTCATATGTTTAATATATGATGGTATTAATTTTGTTCTTATTCCTGACTTTTTAGGAATACCAGTAATATTTCACCAGCTTTTAATATTAGCTGTTTGATTGAAATAGAGTTCTTTATCAGGCTAAAGAAGTGGTCTCCTTGTTCAAGTACACTAAGCATTTTATTAAAAGTTGTTATTGAATTATGTTAAACATATTCTGGGCACTAGAGAAGATTATGTGGGCTATTTTTATAATAAATTATATTACTAGATATCTCAATATTGGATTATTTTCTGCATGAGATGTATCCTATTTCATCATGGGTTTTTTTGTTTTCTTTTTCCTCTTTTAGTACAATCATGTTGAATTCAGTTCCTTACATTTTATTTAGGATAATTGCATTTATATTCATGAATAAGATTGGACTATAGTTTTACATTTTTAAATTCTATCTTAAACAGCTTCAAAAAAATGTTGTTCTGTACCCTAGATTAGTATAGAGTGTAGAAATTGCCTGTTCTTTGAAGGTTTGGAGGAACTCACCCATAGCACAGTTTAGGCCCCAAGCTTTTTTCAGGGTAAGTGAGTGGAAGATAATTATCTGAAAAAATTTAAATTTTCTTCTATGGTTTTGGCTTAGACAGGTTAACTACTATTTCTTGAGTATCAATTTAAAAAAATAACAGTTTTAAAGAAAATCATGCATTTTCATAGAATTTAAAAATTTGGGGCTTCCCTAGTGGCACAGGGGTTGAGAGTCCGCCTGCAGATGCAGGGGACACGGGTTCGTGCCCCAGTCCAGGAAGATCCCACATGCCGCGGAGCGGCTGGGCCCATGAGCCATGGCCACTGGGCCTGCGCGTATGGAGCCTGTGCTCTGCGGCAGGAGAGGCCACAACAGTGAGAGGCCCACGTACCACCAAAAAAAAAAAAAAAAAAAAAATTTGTTAGCAGTCCTCAACATATAATCTTATAATTGGAAATATTTTTCTCTATATTAATAGTTATAGCTCTTTTCTCACTTCTAATATTTTTAGTTGCATTTTTCTTTCTTTTATTAGACTTGTAGTCTAAAGGAACCAGCATTTAACTATTTTTTCTGTTTTGTACATCATTAATATAACTTTTAATCATTTAAAATTCCTTCTTTATTTTCTTAAGTTTGTTTTGTGTTTTCTGAATATTTCTTTGTAATTAATGATTTAGTTCATTGATTTTTACTTCTTTCTTATTTAATAATAGGACACATAAGGCTCTACATTTACCTCTGAGCACAATTTTGACTGCATCTCCAAAGTTTTTGTATGTAGTCTCTTAATTGTTGCTATTTTTAAAATAATGGATTATAATTGCTGTTTTTATTTCATTTTGACTGGTGTTATTTAGGGTAGTGTTGTGAGGTTTTTTTCCTTGTTAATTCTTATTTCTTTTTAATAAAGAATAAATTTATTAATATTTATGTTGCTATTTTAATAAAGAGGTAATTTTGATTGGAAAAAGTGAAATTATGTGTGAAGTTGAATTATCCCAAGTTATATGCAAGCATTACCTAGAGTTCCTCATTATGAGATCCTATCAATAGTGTTGACTAGTGGTGACTATACTAGTTACTGACAACAGGGATTTGGTATACCATTAGTGTCAATAATTTACTGGAATTGTGATTTCTATATAATATCCTAGTTACTCATGTAAAAGGCGTAAAAAGAGCTTTAATACTGTTTACTGCTTCAAAAATCCTCAGGTAATATGGAACTTAAATGATCATCTAATAATTAGAAAAACTCATTATCAAAGTTTATGAAATCCAGAAGGATTTGAAAATTGTGAACAGGGAGTTTGAAAATTTTGGCCTTGGGACAAGTTTTCTTTTATATTTGGAAAGATTCATTTTAAAAATATTTATTTTTATACTTACAAATGTAATTCATGTACCTAAATAAAATTAAAATTACCTATAAGCTATCAAGCAGTAAAAAAAGCACTGTTAACGTTTTGTTGTATTTCCTTCTAGGACTTTCTGTACATCTCTTTTTTCTTTCTTTCTTTCTTTTTTTTTTTTTTGGTGGAGAGGGACTCATGTTCTTTTGCATCTTGGTTTTGCTTTTTTACTTATTATTTGTTAGCATTTCCCTATGACATAAGGAAGTAGTGATGGTTGGGAATTAATTTATTTCAGTATTAGTAGCATAAGGATTGGGTTCTTCCTGCTGTGGTTTCTACTGCCCAGACTACTTGCTTTCCAAGCCTGGTTCTTGAAGACTTCCCTGATAATCTTCCATTTAATTATTTTATTTCTGTCACTTGCACTCAAGAACTCTGGCTGTTATAGTGATTTTGTTTTATTTGATTCATAGCATTTTCAGAATGCCAAGAGATATATTATGCATGTGTGTACAGGTGTGTGCTTGAGCACACACATACCTAGGCATACACACACCCATACAAGTTTGGAAAATGTCACCTACTTTATTTGCCTACTTGAAGATTCACAGGCCACATTCTTACATTAAAGGCTCTGAGAAGTTCTGCATTAAAGAAAAAATTTGCTTTAAAATATGTATTTCAAACATTTCATTACAGAATACTGTACTTTTTCCTGGTAAAACTGGTAATTTTTTTAATGAAATTTCACGAAACACTGATTTTGTTTCTTAGCTTAGCAACAGCTTGGTGGCCCTTCCTCTTGGTTTCCACACATCAGTATTAGTTGAACTAATACTGATTTAGCATATTGAATAAGTTTATTTTCTGGTGTCTCGTCTTGTGTGCTGACAAGTTAGTCCCAGCAAGGCCTAAGGATCTGATCTCAGGATTGCCCTCAGACCCAGGTAAGAGAGGCCCTTGCTTGGGCCCCACGCTTTGCAGAGCCCTGCTCTGGCTCTCTTTCGGTCACTCTTGAAGAGTCTGTGGATCTGAGGGAATATGCCCACCTAGACCCTGAGCACTCTTCTTTAGACTGCATTCTGGGTGCCTGGGCTCCAGCATTCTCAATCCAAACAGCCTCACCTTCTAGAGCATCTTCTGGTCCATCCTATCCTGCCAGTTGAGTACCTTAGTCCTGAAGGGTGGCCAAAGGATGGCTATTTGCAGGGGTGTGATACAGCTTGGTTCTGCAGGCTGGGGAGTCCACATAGTTGCATGTGAGGCCCCTCACAGTGTGGGATGCAGCTGGGGGTATGGGATAAGGACCAATTATGATTAGGCCACCATGTTCCAGTATGGGACACTGAGGAATCCAAGGATTCTTAACTTGAATGTGGCCTTCCAGGAAATTATGAAGGTATATATGTTATCATAGAACAATAGAACTCATTGAATAGTTTGTTGGCTTGGTTTGTAACTTTGAAAATATTTGGATGTATGATACATAAGCCTCTACTTTTCTCTTGTTCTGGTCCCTGTGAATATTAGGGGTGAGATTGGTGCTCAGAGGGCTAGAAGCAAAAGTTACAGTCCTGGGGGCAGTGGCACATTGGAAAGTCTTGGGGCCTCGGAGGAAGGTGGCTGTAGGGGGCCACTTGGGTGATAGAGCCCTGGATGTCATGAGATAGGTAGATAGATAGATAGGAAGAACTCTAGGGCCTCACGGAGCCCAGAAGCTTGGCGTGAAGCACCAGGGCCTTCTGTATTTGAATGAACCACAAACTGGATGATGAGTATCTTAGCAGTGATCGTGGGTCACAGTGGATTAAAGACTAGAGGCCCTTACTCCAAGTCCTAGGCATTCCAGAGGCCTTCAGAATTCTGTACTCTGAACAGTCTTACAAAAACATGACTGACTTTGATATTTCCTCCCCACACACTGGTGAGTGGGAAGTTCAGAATCAGATTTAATTTTACTTAGAAAATTAAATAATAGCACATCTCTTATACCTGAGTGAGGTGGTATGAGTCACACGATTGCAATAAGTGCAAAATGGTGCAGGAAGAAGCACAGAATGTCTTGGAAGAGTAAAACAGAGGGACCTCCCTTGGTCTGGAAGTTCAGATTAAGTTTTTGGAAGAAGTAACATTTAGCTGAGGGACAGACAAAGAGCAGAGTTTTCAGGGACAGCGTTCAAGGGGGTAAAAAAGGGCATTGCAAGCAGGAGGGAAGACTGTATGGGGAGGTTGGAAGTGGGCGAGCACATGATGAATTGGAACTGAATAAATGTCTGTGTGGTGTGGGAGTTGAAACCAAGATGCACAGTGTGGCCAGATAAGACAGGAGAGGAATACAGAGGCCTGATCACACAGGGCTCTGTAAACCATGCTGTGAATTTCAGGAAAACAACAGACCATGGTTTCTACCTTCAACGAACTCATGGTCTAGAGGAGAAAAAAGTCTAGTAAAACGATAATTAAACACAAAGAGGTAAGTGCTACACTAAAGATATGCTCACTGTTATCTGGGATCCTGGGAAAAGGAGCAACTTAATTATTGCTGAGTGGATCAGAGAAGGATTTTTCAAGGACTTGAGTGCTTGAGTTGAAACTGCAGGTTTGAGTGGGAGTTTTCCAGTAAACAAAGAAATGTGAAAGAAAGAGAAAGAGAAAGGGAACGGCAAGGGTAAAGACATGGGGGTTAGAAATCATTCACATGGATGGAAGTAGGGTGCATGCCTTGTTAAGAGCTTGGATGTTTTCCTTTGGATGATAGCAAGTCTTTAAAGACTTATGAGTTAGGACATGGCATGATTAGAAAGATCATTCCAAGGACAATGCAGAAGATGAGTTTGAGGGACATGAAACTGGTGCAGGAGGACATGGTAAAAATTTATTGCCATAATACAGGTGAGAAGCGGAGTTCCTGAAAGAGAGAATTGGTAGTGGGGGTAGGGAGAAGATCAGAGGATGTTTTGGAAATGGAAGGAACAAACTGGTTTTCCCAGATCTTTGTGCCTTACTCTCACCTTGGCTTCAGACAACCAGTATATTAAAAATGGGCCAATCTGTGAAAGAAAGGAGTCTGATGACCCAATTACGGTAATGCATCAATGACTGATAACAGCTAGATGTCCTTTCTCAGAGGACTTTGAATTTAAAATTATACGTCTGGGAGTTCCCTGGCGGTTGTCTAGTGGTTAGGATCCGGCATTTTCCCTGCCAAGGCTGGGTTCAGTATCTGGTCGGGGAACTGAGATTCCTGAAAGCTGCTCAGTGTGGCAAAAAAAAAAAAAAGTCTGAAAAAGAATGAAAAATGAATATATAAATATAACTGAATCACTTTGCTGTACACCTGAAGGTAACACAACATTGTAAATCAACTATACTCCAATAAAATTTTTAAAAAAATGCCTGGAATGGGCAATGAAGGTGGAATGATGGAATTTAGATGCTTTGGATCTTGGTAGGGAGGTATTTACTGGGTGGGAAAAGGAAACAGAATCTCATTGCTCCTCTTAACATCAGTGGTTTTCAACTGGGGGCAATTTTGCCCTCTCAGCAGACATTTGGCTGTCTGGAGACATTTTTGGTTTTCACAACTTGGGGTGGGAGTGCTAAGGGTTAGAGATAAGGTATAGATGCTGCTAAACATCCTGTAATGCACAGGACAGTTCCCCTTCCCGCTCCTAAAACAAAAAATTATCCAGCTCAATAGGCAATATTGCCAGGGTTGAGAAACCCTGCCTTACACCATGGCATGAGTGGCTCTATATTGAGACTTGCCCTATCTCTAAGAGTTACATAATTATTAGACTGAACAATCATGACTTGAGGGATGAAACCATAAAGTGACTTCTTGTCTTTAAACTCTTCCTTTAAAATGGTCTGCGGGGCTTGTTCTGGCCCTGACCCTGGATGAAAACGGGCCGATCTCATGAATTTTCTGGTCACTGTTATACAATGAAAAATGTCCTTTATTCATTTTAAACCACAGAGCACATTCTCAGTTCAGTAATTAAAATGTCTAGTCCCTTGTAATAATCAAAACTCCAAGCTTGACTTAAGAGGACTACGGTGTGGCAAGCTTCTTTCCCCTTTCCTGGTAGTGGTCCCACCCCTCTCCTAGCTTGTCCAACCTTGGGGTTGGAACATAGGGTGGAGAAAGGGAATGGGGCCGGGACAGTTCTTAGTGAGCTGATAGTGTTGTGAGGTGGTGTGGAACTCGCTGGAGTGCCTGGCAAGTGTTTACAGCTGATTCTAGCTCCTTGGAGATTTCCAGGGGACCTCTCACCTGGAATTCCCTTCTGTAAGTTATGCACTTTCCTCTAGCTCAGGGCTTCTTGAAAAATCATCAGTAGTGGGACTTTCCTGGTAGTGCAGTGGTTGAGAGTCCGCCTGCCGATGCAGGGGACACGGGCTCGTGCCCCGGTCCGGGAAGATCCCACATGCCGTGGAGCCTGCACGTCTGGAGCCTGTGCTCCGCAATGGGAGCGGCCACAACAGTGAGAGTACCGCAAAAAAAAAAAAAAAGAATTGCTAATAAAATGAAATGGAAAGAAAAGACATTCAAAAAATAAACCTGCATTTTAAATAATCACATTCTACAACAGAAAATTACTCTGTCAAACTGCTCTAAAATTTTCCTAAGGCTTATTCTCAATTTCTGTCCTTTTTCAACATTGTAGATTGGTCACAGTGTGTGCACCAGCACCAGTCCTGACCTCGCTCATTGAGCACTGATCTAGCTCACTGTTTGCTCCTTCCCTCATGCCTGAGAGATGTTGACGTTTGGCTTCTTTCTTCTGAGGCCTGTCACCCCTTAGGCTGCCTGAATATCCTTTCTCTCTCACTTGCGTTGCCCACATCATTTGGTCAACGGAAAACACTAGGAATCCTTTGCTCTGACTTGGTCTTGGAGCACAGACTGCCCAGTGGGGCTGCTTCTTCTGGCTCACCTCACAGCTGCTAGCCCGCAGGTGTTCCCCAGGTGGGGCCGACAGAATTATGAGCCCTCCATCCCCAGCCCCCTGTAAGACATTCATGCCTAATCCCCAGAACTTATGTATATAATTGCTTTACATGGCAAGAAGGACTGTGCGAAAGGGAAGTGATTAAGTTAAGGATCTTAACATGGAGAGATTAGCTTGCATTTCCCAGGTGGGCCTAATGTAATCAGAGGGGGTCCTTATAAGTAAAAGAGGAGACAGGAGAGTCAGAGGCGTGATGACAGAGGCAGAGGTTGGAGTGATACACCAAAGAACGTGGGAAGCCTCTAGAAGCTGGAACAGGCAAGGAACTTGGTTCTCCTTTAGAGTCTCCAGAAGGAACACAGTCCTTCTGGCACCTCGATTTTAGCCTACTGAGACTTCTTACCTCCAGAACGGTAAGATAATAAATTTGTGTTGTTTTAAGCCACTAAGTTTGTGATGATTTGTTACAGCAGCACTGGAAACTAATACAAGCAAGAGTCGGACCCAAAGCAAGAGTAGCCCAAAACTTGAAGAGACAGATAATAACTGGGTGCTCTCTCTTTTTTTTGTGGTATGCGGGCCTCTCAGTGTTGTGGCCTCTCCCGGTGCGGAGCACAGGCTCCGGACGCACAGGCTCCGGACGCGCAGGCTCAGCGGCCATGGCTCACGGGCCCAGCCGCTCTGCGGCACGTTGGATCCTCCCGGATCAGGGCGTGAACCCGCGTCCCCTACATCGGCAGGCGGACCCTCAACCACTGTGCCACCAGGGAAGCCCTGGGTGCTCTCTTTAAAGTCCCTCTACTTTGACTTATCAGTCAGATTTCATTTTCATTTTTTAAACAGCGTGGTGCTTAAATGCTTGACATAACTCCCTTTTAAGCAGCTTCATTTCTTGTTTGTGGGGGAAAAAGAAAGGACTAAAGCCTCAACTTTAACGGCAGTGCTTAATGACCAGTTTATCACTTTTGAGCTGAAGGAAAAACATTCCCCAAATTACAAGCCTTAAATTTTGTAATTTTACTTCTATGCCGTTTTTTGGCAGAGTGAATTATTTCTAACTAAAAGGGATGTGCAATTAGCAATTTAATTTATTTGATTGCTTTGATGATTTTCTCTGACACTTTTTTTCATCCAAATACTGTAAAGTGCTTTGTAGAAATCAGATTTCATGCAAATAGTGTAATTAATCCTTCTTTGTAGGCTTTTGCTTGTAATGTTAGCAGAAATCTGAAAACGATATATGCAAACCCAAGTTTCCTACGATAAAACAACACTTAAGAGCAGTTTGCTGTTGTTTTACTTACCTGACTTTTCACTATCCTGTGGTATATGATTGTTTATCATTGTGCATAATAAGTCAAACACCATGGCCTAATGCTAATCTTCTGAAAGTACTTCAGCTATTGTATGGTTCTGTTTCTTTGTTTTGTTTTGTTTTTCTCAGTAGAAGCTCTGTTACTTAATGAAGGTAGACAGGTTCAGAAAGAAAGGACAGTGAGGGAAAGACTTAAGTTCACAGCCCTCAAATGTTCCCATTCATCCTTTATAAGGTAGATATTTGCTGACTACTTAAGATGTAAGATGGCATATTAAATTCCATGGAATGTCAGAAATTATTTCTCTTGATTAATTGCCCAGGAAATATCTCTAAGTAATTGGGTGATCATCCCCTTGAATATAACTATTCCCAGTAGTTGCCCACATCAGCACCATATCATATACATAGAATCAAAGAAACCGAATGAAGAATGAGAGATGTGTAACTTGAGAAAATCCATGATGAAAGGACTGATTTTCTGGCTGAAGCAAATGATTTAGAATAGTCAAACTTAAAAAAAAATGTCATGCTTTCTTTAAAATTTTCTCTTTTAGTCCTCTGGGTTCTCATGTAAGTTGAAAAGATGATAAAGGAACTCAAAGAAGAGAAATGGTTTGCTTTTTTGAGCTGTCTCTGTACTGGGGCCCCCATCAAAGAAACTCAGTTCATTTTGATCAAATAAGCTAACAAATGAATGGAAAGAACTGAATTGAAGTACAAATCGAACGAGAGTGTTAATAGGATGAGCAAAAGACTGGGGCATGTATTGGATACATAATAGTTTTTGGCCACTGACACTAATCTTTTAATGCTGACTTCTTGGTTGTAAATAAAGTGGAATCCATGGAATTCATTTAACTCATTGTTCTTGGAAAACATAAGTCAATAAAAGTGAAGCATTCATAACGAGGCATAGAAAGTCCAACTACAATATACATTGTGGTTGAAAATGGAAAGAAGGCTAATGTTGACAATTGGGAAAAACAGAATGAAACCTTGAATTCATCAGTTAGGGTACTGTTTATACTCTTTTCAAGACTAATCTTTCATTTGTTTCAGGTAAGATTTTTTCTTAATTACTTGGAAACTTGGCGTAATTGGTAACATATCTGAATATCTACTGGTAGGTTTGTATTTCACATCTTTTTATTGCAGATATGCAAGTCATTAATACTTTTCTAGGCTGCCACCAGAAACCATATTTTAAGTTGTCCCTTAAATTAAAAAAAAAAATTTCTCTTTCTCATTAGAAGAGTAAACATAACTCTAAATAAGGTCCACTGTTATTTCCAGCAATGTACATTGGTGTTGTCTTTAAGCTTCAACCTACATTAAATGTACTCCCATTTTAGCTGTATAACAGGAAAGAGAAAATTTTAAAGATAATTTTCACTTATTTATAACCATGACACCTGAAATGACAGCTGAATCTGCTCTTTTCAGGGAGTATGGAGACACACAGGAGGTGAGCCCTGGTACTTCCTGAAATCAAGGCAGTTCTCTCCAGAGTTCATTCATTTCTAGGTGAGTTGTTCCACTTTTGTTTGTTTAATTTACATTTTACAACCTGACATTGGTGGCAGTAGTGATGTAGTGTCCTTGGCCTTGCAGCACACACATGATCACTGCTCTTCATACAGTTTCCTCATCACTCATGTGATGTACATTGTTGGCGCTACATGTTGAGTTTAATTTAAACAAAAGACAGTTAAAATTATCTTCAAAAACCTTGTCCTTTGTAGCACTGCAAAGCCTTCAGGTCTGTATCAAGTCATGAATATGGAAGGATAGGCTTATTACAGTTGTTAAGAAATACATCATGAAATTTAGAAGGAAGAGGAGGGGAAAAGTATGATTTCCATGCTTGAGCACTTGGTAGTCGAGGCTAAAAACAAGTACACCTCACCCAAATGAAGGATGAGACTTTGTGTCTCCATCAGAGGCTTACTCTGCCAGATTGCTTACACCTGAATAAAAGAGGATATGTTAGTCTCTGCAGCTTCTGCTCACAAACTTCCATGCTTGTGAAGGTTGGTTTCCAAGCCACACTGCAGCAGAGTTCACTGGTGTGGACAAGTTCTGTGAAGGCCCAGTGAGGTGCAGGAGAGCGGAGAGGAATGGAATGTGGAAAGCACTGGTGGTCAGCCTGCCGCCTTCACGTCCTTTCAGATGTGGGCCTTGCCAGACTCCTTTGGGAACGAAGTTTTTGGGGCTCTGAGGGAGCTGAGGATTGGCGGGGGGCGAGGGGGGAGTTGTTCTATCCCCCACAGGTACCAAATGATTCCTTGGTTACGACTGAGAACGCGAAAAATTCCATGTGGCAGTACATGATCAACATATGGGTTGGATGCTTATAAGAAATAATTATTTCAATAGTTAAAGAAAAATGTAACTCCAGGCGTGATGGAAGAGGTATATTGGAAAGCTCATGTTGCTACAGAGAGAGTCCAGTCTGTAAAAGAAACTTGACAGAGTTTAAAAGAAAAGGTAGGATTGTCCTAAAATCTGTCTTGTCTGGAAGAAAGATGAGGTTGCTCAGAAGGTGGCCAGCTTCCTTAGGGCTCAGGAATAGGCCTAAACTGAACAATACGCTCTCAATTCTCCATCAAGTTATTTTGGTTAAGACAATACATTTATTGATGAAGAAAAAAAAATGTTACTCTCCGATTCAGCATTGAAAAGTCATTATGTTCAAAGAAAGGCACAGAAACAGAGCAATAGGACATACATTTGATATTAATGAATCAGGTATTCATTGTTGGAGGAATAACTGCAACTCCATACTTTCTTGCAAAGCAAAACCAAATGCTCTACGGTACCTAAGAGAGGAAGTCCCCACAAACAGATGAAGCCGTGGTATGTTTCTTCCTCAGATATGTGCAGAAGAACTCTGTTTGCAGGCCAAGCAAAATCCCTGGAGGCAGAAGAATCACATCCTTTAGATGAGTGATAGAATTTTAAAGCAATGAGAGAAGCTGCTGGGGTCAGTTATGCCTGGTGCAGGCCTACCATTAAGGCATCAAACATGAATTTATCAGAAACTTCTTGCTACCTTTGAATAGAAACTCCTTAACTTCCAGCAACATGTGATTTTTGTTGAGGGAGAAAATCAAACTATGAGTTTAGTCAAAGTGGCAATGCTAATAAAATCCAGGTGCTCTTTGACCATCTTGAAATTACACTGTCAAAGCAAAGGCGCTGTAAAATATCAAGATCCAGTGACCACAGCTTATTTGACACCTGCCTCTAAATATAAAAATAATTCTTTTAATAAGTATAAGGTAAAAATTCCAAATGATAAGAAAGCAGTGTTATTTATTTCTTAGTAATACAGAAAAGAGTGGCATCTTAGGTTTTGTGAAATGCACTCATTTTTCTGGAATCCTGAGTCTAGTACAGTATCGGGCACCTTGGGGCACCCAGTAAGAGGCTTTTGATTGACTGGACGAATGAATGGTGCAGTGGCCCCCGGAAATGGATGCACTTCTCATGGGCACTCAGGTGGGTTCCCTGTGGCTCGATGGATTCCTGTTAAGCTTTGAATTTGCTCCAGTTATTTCACATTCTAACCTAAGAGGACTTGTGTGTCTCATGGGAGGAGACTTAATTATGCAGAAGAAAGGAGAGGCCGTAGCGCCAAAGTGAAATCACTTTCTGTCCTAGCACCAGCCTTGGGATGTGGTACACCAGAGAGGTTAAAACCATGGCCTTCAGAGTCAGGCAAGTGTGGGGGTACTGATGGCTTGGTGTGTGGCCTTGATGGAGCTACTGTCTTAAGTCTCAGTAGCTTCATCTATAAAATGATAATAATAAAGGAGTGCCTATACAATGGGGTCATGTGCTTAGCACAGCATTGGGCACATAATAAGCGTCCAGTGAATAATGCTATAATGAGCGTTAAAGACAGAAAGAATGACTGTTTCCCCCTCTAAATTATAGGAGGGGGAAATGGGTAGAAAATTATGTGAATAAATTTTAGTCACCGGAGTGGCCAAAACTATAAAAACTGGCAGTACCAAAGGTCGGCGAGCCTGTGGAACCACCAGAACTCTTTTATGTTCAGTGTCGCTGGGGGCATAAAGTGGTTCAATTACTTTGGGAAAAAATCCGGCAGTTTCTTTTAAAATGAAACATACATCTACCCAATGACCCAGAAATTTCATTCCTAAGTATTTACCTAAGGGAAATTAATATACCTACCCCAAGACACGTAACTTGTACAAGTATCTTCATAACAGCTTTATGCATAATAGCTAAATACTGGAAACATCTGAGGTGTTCTTTAAGAGGAGAGGGGTCAAACTGTGATATATTACATACAACGAGATATTACTCAGCAATATAAAGGAATGAATTTCTGGTACTCACAAAAACATGCATGAATCTCAAAAACACTGTACTGAGTAAAAGAAGAAGCCTTACATGAAAGAATACATAAAGTATGATGCCATTTTTAAAAAGTCTTAGAACGGGCCTAACTGATCTATGGTGAAAAAAACTCAGAGCAGTGGTTGCCTCTGGTGTGGAGGATGGGTTTTGACTGGAGTGGAGCCTGAGGCGACTTTCTGGGATGATGGAGTGTCCTGTACCTTGATAGGGGTTTGGATTAGACAGGTGCATGCATTTGTCAACATACAACAAATGAATTAAAATGTGTGCCTTTTACTGAATGTAAACTTTATATCAAAAAGAGAAAATAACTATGATATTGAACTCTAGTTGATGGTATGCCTGCTGATGTGTTAAGGAGTGAAGTGTACTGATGTCTGCAGCTTACTTTGAAATGCATCAGAAATAACACGGACTGATGGATGGGTAGAAGGATGGAGAGAGGGATCAATATCTTACAATGCAAATGTAGTAAAACATGAATTGTCAAATTTAGGTGGGAGTGTACAGGTGTGTATTGTACAGTTATTTCACCTTTTCTGTATGTTTGAAAAGTTTGAGAACAAAATGATAGGAAACTACAGCATCTTTACAGTTGTTCCCCTCCCTGGAGGTGGGAGATCAGGGCATTCATCCCCCGGTTAGGCCTGCTACTCTTCCGTTTTCCTTCTTCCCACAAAGTTCTATTCTAATTCCGGTTTTCTGCTTTCAGGGTTTGATTTCTGGTATTTCCTATGCACTCTGCAGCATTTGAATGCTCTAGATGGTCTGGCCTCTCAGCTTCTCAGGAACTGACGGCAGCTGTTTGGGTCACTTAAATTCCTGCCCTCAGCCCATCCCCCCTGTGTTTCCTGTGTCTCCGGAATTCTCCCAGAGCTGCCCTGCGCGGATGGGTCCTCTGTCCACAGACATCGCCTGAAAGGGCAGGTGGAGGGGAGAAGCCGGTACCCCCGGTTGCTGAGCCTATTCAATGCCCCTTCTTAACGATCGCGTGAAAGTGAGTGCTTGATGCTGTTATACGTGACAGCATCTCTCTTTTTACTCTAGGGATTGGAATATGCGACCTATCTCACAAGGGGTATGGGCTGGGCTATTATGCTGGCTTTGTATAGTATAAAGAACGCTGATCTGGAAGAGAGGCTACCTGACTTCTCGCTCTGCTTTTTCTTCTAACTCTGCCCATACAACTCTGAATGAATCATTTTTGGCCTCAGTCCCTTAATCCGTAAAATGAGGGATTGGATTAGACGCTGTGTAAAGATGGCTTCAGTCCTAAAATTCTGAGTCCAGGTATTTAGATCAATGACTGGGCTCAAATCCTGCCTTGCTGCTTACTAATTATGTGGCTTTAGGCAAGTTACTTATATTTTTTGAAACTTTAGTTTTCTTATCTGCAAAATGGGAATAATAATAACAACAATTATTTATCTCTTAGAGACTTCCTTAAGGATTAAGTTACATAAAGCATATAGAGACCTTGCACAGGTGTCGGCACATAGCAAGCAGTCCAATGTTAGCTGCTACCACTGTCACTACTACTGTTACTACTCCCTCTACTGCTCCTCCTCCTCTTTCAACAGCAGCGTGGACTGGAAAGCTACCACAAATATATTTAGCTGTAAACGTCCTCCAAAGGCTTTATGTTTCTTTTTTTTTCTTCGAATTTTACCGTTATTTTGTTTTTTTCAACTTAATGTTAGCTTAACTATTTTCTCTCCGACTTAGATTTTCCAGATATATTTGCAGTACCTTTAGGGGGTGCGCCCTTTTATTTTTTAGTGATATTGATTTTTCAGAAAGGATATCCTGTTGAAAATAAGGATCCATTTTAATTCTACATTCTCTTCCTGATCTTTCATCTTCTAAAGATAAAAATCTTCATATTCTTTCTTCTCTGAATCATAAGGACTAAACTGAAAAACCAGTTCTTCCTAAGAAGGGAGAGAAAGAGCTATTATTAAGAAGTAAAGAGGGGCTTCCCTGGTGGCGCAGTGGTTGAGAGTTCGCTTGCCGATGCGGGGGACACGGGTTCGTGACCCGGTCCGGGAAGATCCCACATGCCACGGAGCGGCTGGGCCCGTGAGCCATGGCCGCTGAGCCTGCGCGTCCGGAGCCTGTGCTCCACAATGGGAGAGGCCACGGCACTGAGAGGCCCGCGTACCGCAAAAAAAAGAAAAAAAACAAGTAAAGAGTAGTGCGAGGATGGCCTGAGCAGATCAGTGGAACCATCGGCGATATCATTCGTTCCTCGCCATAAACTAAGCCATCACCTCAGGCTGTTGCTGATGAACATCTGTCCCCACCGGAATCAATCCACGGAAATACAGGGAGGTACCTGTCAGCTTCAGCTCGTGGGATCTCTGGGCCTTTCACTTTTCTCTCTTAAAAATCCCCAACAACTGAGAATATTAATCTAGTTAGATAAATGCAATTAAAAAATAATTCTAGCATAAAGCATGAACTGCTTTTAGCTATCCAATATTCTATACTAATTAGAAACATGTAACTAGAACTTTTAGAAGCCAGAGAGTACAACTTTTAACCCAAAAGATGAATCATATTTATAATATAAATAATAATAATTTTTCCAGAAAGCTAGGGACCTAGAATAAATGAGTGAAAATAAGATAGTAGTGTTTAATCAGAAGTCCGTGATATATATAATCTTTGTCTTAAAGCAATCTGCCACATCTTCAAGGAACTTGTGGGAAATACGGGCACAGGAGACAAAAGTCTGCCAAATGTATACTTGTTACCACTTCTGCGCGAAACCCTGATGTAAAATCTTAGAGTGCAGGATTCATTTGGCTGCCACAAGAGGCAGCTATGCATCTAGTATCAAGCAGGCTGAAAGACTACTCCTTCTCTTAAGCTCATTTCTAAGTCTCAGGCCTCACCAAAATAGCAAGGCAAGGCTGGTTAGAGCAAGCCGGCCCCTGGACTCCTTGCTAGGCCTTGTCAGGTTTGCACGGAAGTTCCCTGGCTAGGAGGGAGGTTGCATTTCATCTTGGGAGTTACCCAGACCCCAAGTTTCCCCCAGTTCACTAGATCCAATTGGGAGTAAAGGAAACATGGGGCAGGGAGTGGAGATAAAGATGGTACCCAAGAGCCCCGTAGCTGTAGCTAGGCTGCTGGATCCTGAGTGAGACCTAATCCCATGGCCCACTGAGGGAGAAGGATTGCAACTAATGCTATTATTAATACAGCTCTGGACACCTCCTGAGCTTACAGGTGAAGACTCTCAGTGAATCTGCTTGGAAAGGGGCAACAGAAAAAGTGAAGCAGGGACAATTCCATCCCAACAACCTCTTTGCTTTTTTTTTTTCATTTTCGTTGCTCCCCCAGGAACTTGAGAGCAATGGTGGCAGTATTCTAAAAGGGACCCCAAGAAGAGCCTCAGAAGAAAATGCAGAACTTCTCTGACAATCAGTCTGAGAAGGCGATCTTCAATCAGCGTTATAAGGCTAAAAATGGCCACCTAGTATGTTACTTCTATTGCTAAGGCATCAGATTGGTAACATCAGCATGTTTTCTGAGGAGGCTGACATAAGTGTAACTTATATAGATTTATAAAAGTAACAAATATGAGATTTGTTTCTTTTATAAAAGATTCAGTGTAGAGTATCTTTAAGAAACAAACTTCCCAAGTGCAGTTGAATCATTTTACATTCAGCTTTTCAGGAATAAATGTATATCACATATGACGAGAATTATTCCTATGAGACACTGTTATGGAAACATACTTTAGGTCTTGGTGAAAAAAACCTACCAGTAAATCAAAAGGTAAGACTTATGCATTTCAGAGAAGTCAAATCAAAACTTAGGTTCCAATCACAGATACAATATCTAGACTAATTTTCCTAGAGACATAGATCACCAGGAATCAGAATGAGGTGACCAATAGTAAGATTCTTTTGTTGAACCAGTTATAAAATGAGAGGGTTTGTGTTAGATCCACAAAGAGGGCTGGTGACAGCAGAATTCCCATATTATTTCTAAATGCTAAATCCAGTCAATCTTGTTTTTTGTTAAGAATATTAATGCCTTTTATTTTACTTTTGTAAAGTTATTTTATTGTTTGGCATGTTTATACTATTTGAGACTTTTATCAGAATGCTTACGTTTCACCATTAAGTAGGATACAATTTATTCTTTTTGTGTATGTTTATACTATTAATTTTATTGAATTTCTAAAAAAAAATCAGGATCTAATGCTTTTTGGTTTTTTGTTTTCTTTTAGTTAAGAAAATGTTAGGCAGTGTTTTTGGTTCCTCCTCACACCCACCACCACGCCGCGTGTCCTGCGGGATCTCAATTCCCCGACCAGGGACTGAACCTGGACCACGGCAGTGAAAGCGCCAAATCTTAACCATTAGACCACCAGGGAGCTCCCTGTTGGGCAATTTTAATTAACATAATTTTGTGTACACCAGTTAAGTCAATAATCACTTATTTGTTACCTTCTGCCCATTAGGCTAGGTAGTAGGGAAGATAAGACAGTCCCTAACTTCAAAGAATTTTAAAGCTTATTAAAGACCAAGCTTAAATATGAAACTAGTGTGGTTCACAGATGGGCTCTAAACTCACTTACTAGCTGTGTGACCTTATTTAACCTCTCTATGCCTCAGTTTTCCCATCTATAAAATGGGACTAATTATGGTAGTTGTCTCATAGAGTTGCAAGAATTAAATGAGCTAATTTATTCAGAGGTATTAGACTAGTTCCTTGACATAAATGCTCAATAAATTTTCACAATTATTATAAAACAATCCCACAGCACATTAGGCTAGCGCTAGATTATGTGAAAGAAGATGACATGAAAGGTCCTGAATTGTGTTAAAGCCACTGCCTGGGTATAGAAGGCAGTTAAACTACTCCTTTTCAGAAATAATCTACATTTTGCAGTTGTTTCATATTGTATTCCTCAAGTTAGATAGTACACACCATAGACTCCACACTTTACCTGATCACTCTCATCTTGGGAAAGGAGAAGAACTTGGTTCTTCAGTGGAGAACTTGGTTCAAGCACCAGGACTGTCGTGATGAAGAAGCTCTCCCTGGAACACTGGTCATTCCTTCACTGTCACATTGGATACACGTGGCTGGGAACAGGTCCTCTGTTGTCTACCACAAATCTGGAACACAACTTGGTTACTAATCCCCTTTACTGTATTCTAGTTTCCTAAATAACTGTGTGTGATTAGGTTTCTCTAAATATTTTACCACAAGTTACTCTATGAGAACAGACAGGATAAAAGAAATGGGGAAAGTCTACCGTTAAAAAGCAAAAGTCTGAAGTTTTACAAGGCTAAATGTCTCCTTTGAGGCTATGAAATTCAAATCCCCAGCCTGCAGCTACAAGAGAGGTGAGAAGCAGGGAGAAGGAGACATCTGAGAAATGCTTAATGAGTGTTTCATTTGTGGCAGGCATGATATTCACACAGTTACAAAATTCAAGTGGTCAAAAAAAATATATAGCCGTCTTTAGAACAAAATGAATAGGGGAAAGGTAATCTTGCCCATTCAAGGTAACGTCATCACTGTTAAATAGAGTCCTCCTTCCTCCTCTTCTCCCCTGGCTGTGATCTCCAAGGGATCTGCAAGGGATCCAAGGGATCTCCAAGGGATTAAAACTGGGGATTTGACTCTTTGTTCATGCTGGACTTGATGATGGATAAAAGAGAAACGGTTCTTGGTGGTGAAAAGATGGGGAACCACAGTTCTTGGCCCAGGGGAGATAGATAAAGAACCCATTCTGATATAAACAGCAAGGTTCTACTGTTATAGCACAGGGAACTATACCCAAAATCCTGTAATAAACCATAATGGAAAAGAATATCATAAAGAATGTATATGCACATATATATGTGTATAACTGAATCACTTTGCTGTACAGCAGAAATTAATACAACATTGTAAATCAACTAGACTTCAATAAAATAAATTAAAAAAAAAAAAAGACCGAAGGAACCCATTCTCCACACTTGAGCTAACAAAGCTGTGAGGGGGACTGAGAGAGCCATTGACCAGTAATAGAGGCAAGGTGCCTTCGGCTGGTGGGGTGGCAGGGGCGTCCTTTGTGCTATGTCTCACAAGAGTTCATTCAGAGCAGGGCAGACCTGGACCAAGAATCGAGGGCCACCACAACGATCCCAGCTCAGTTCAAGCTCTGTTTACACCCATCAGACCTTGACACATGACCACTGGCTTCTGGGAAACAGCCCTGTATGGAGACATGGCCATAGAAGCAGGCTCTTTCTCAGCACAGGTCTGAGCAGTTTGAGACACGGGGAGGAACAGCTATGAACAGAAGCGGAGCTTGTTACAGCTTCCGAGGCTCACTGAGGGATGCGTTAAATGTGCACGCAGGATAGAACAGGCAGCAGGCTGCTTGTGACCTTTGATCTCCTTCTTGCCTTTCGGAAACCACATTGCCAGAAGTTTCTTTCTCTGGATTAGGTTAAGACAAGACATAATCATCTCTCTGTAAGACCTCTGTAAGAGCCCAGCCTGAGCACTGCTCAGCTTGCCACCTAGGTTTGTGAACAGCGTAGTCCTGCTCCTTTATCTTTGTTTTCTCTGCTTTGTTCCTGCTGAACCACAATGCGCACAGCTAAGCTGCACTTTCTGGCCACACCACCTCCGCGCCAGCCTGGGAGGGAAGTGAACTTTGAGAGCTTCATTATTATCTATAATCCCAAAGAACTACAGAAACCCTGCTGCGCCGCCACTAAGGTTTGCTCTAGGACCATAACAGCCTTTTTAAGAAGATAAGATTAAAAAAAAAAAAAAAAAAGGCGGCAGAAAACCTGTAATATTTTAACTATTGTTTTTTTTGCAATTTTTACTTCTATAATCTATGGAAACAAACAATAATAAGACTTTAAAGTTATAGCTAGAAGGTTAAGGTTAACCTCTTCTATCTTATTTAGGAATGCCAAGTATATCATGAATCTCTGCAAGTACAACTTCCATATATTGCTGTCCTCTGAGTTCATGTCAGTGGAGTCCCTTTCTGGTGAGATGCCCTCATGTGGGCCTAATTTTATTATCCTGGTAACTGTATTTGTTTCCATGGGGAGGAGAGAAGGGAAGAGAACTAATATACGTTGAGTTCCTAATATGTGTGAGCTGCTGTGCTCATGTTTATTATCTCATTTATTATCCCCAACAGTTTTGACAAGTCTATGTTATTATGCCATTTTATACATGAGGAAAAGGAGGCTCTGGGAACTTACATGACTGGATCAAGGTAACACAACCAGTAAGTAGGGTTTGAATCCAGGACTGTCTGATTCCAAAGACACCTGTGGCCTTGGCTGCCCCAAATGGGCCAAACTTATTCCAGTGTATAGTGATACTTTAGCACAACTTTGGAAAAACATCAGTTTCCCCATTTCTACTTGATTCACAAAATTCATGTTAGCTCTCTGTTCTATTAGTGGTACTGCCCACTCATCCTCCTAAACCTCGCCAACTCTTATCTTTTAAAGACTAACCTAAGCCTCCATTTACAGCATACACGGTGTCACATCACACAGGTCTATGGGATTATCTATAAATGTCACCAAAGAAAGCTAGTAACACTTCTTTTTATTTTTATTTATGTACGTATGTATTTATTTATTTGGTTGTGCTGGGTCTTAGTTGCGGCTCGCCGGCTCCTTAGTTGCGGCACGTGGGCTCCTTAGTTGCAGCAGGAGGGCTCCTTAGTTGTGGCGTGCATGTGAGATCTAGTTCCCTGACCAGGGATTGAACCTGGGGCCCCTGCATTGGGAGCGCAGAGTCTTAACCACTGTGCCACCAGGGAAGTACTGTAACACTTCTTTTTAGGTTTGTTTTTTAATTAGGTCACTGATGTTTCTATATTAATGGCTAGACTTCCTTCAATAATACCTCTTACACAATAATACCTATTATACAATAATACCTATTACACAACAATACCTCTTGAACATATTTTGTTTCTTCAGTGCAGCACTGATAATGATTCCCCCATTACCTAAAAATATTCACTGAGATCCTGAAAAGATACAAATCTGGAGACTTCTGGAGGGTCTTTCCTGTCCTCTTTTAATAGCTTAGAAAGAAGTTGCTTCTAGGATCCAAGACAGCTCCACAGAGGAGCAGGCCATCCCAGAGGCTGATGTCAGGAGAGTCCCCCTTTCTAAGAAGGCCATCACACCTACCATGCAGTTCCCATGATTTTATAGGTGTCTAGAGCTTTCCTGGCCCCTTTCAATGCTTCTATAACTAGGTAAAGGGGCACAGACACAGAGGTGTCCTTCATTTGGTGCACTTTCCATGGTGTGTCTGACTCTGCATAACCCAAGACTGTCTCCTTGCAGGATGGCAAGAGGATGGGGCTCATGACCTCTGCTGCTTCTTTGCCTGTAGGTTTTTCTTAAAAACCTTATTTTGTACTTACGTCATGTAGTGTCCGTGCTCTGCTTTTACAGCAGATCACCAATGCAACCTTATCATTTAGATATATTCCTGTAATAATTTTAAAGAATATTAAAAGTTGCCTCATGAGGAAATGATTACAAGTACCTCACGAGACTTAAGCTGTGAAAGTTTTAACAATATTACATGTGATATTCTATATTGATTTAGAGTATTTCTACATTTTAATGGTATAAAAATGAACAACTACTCAAGCATACTATTATGAAAGAGTGAAAAATGGATGAAAGTGACAGTAAGTACAATTAATCTAAGTGAAAAATTACCTAGCCCAAATTAAGTTTTGGGGAATTTTAAATTAGATTATTTCAAGCATGGCTTATTAAGAAGCAAATATCAATACAAATTTACTAGTTTTTATGATAAAATATTTTGTTCAATTTAACTACTTTTAATTTTTCATTATTTATTTACTGGGGCTCACTTTTTACTTTATTTTTTTTAACATCTTTATTGGGGTATAATTGCTTTACAATGGTGTGTTAGTTTCTGCTTTATAACAAAGTGAATCAGTTATACATATACATATGTTCCCGTATCTCTTCCCTCTTGCGTCTCCCTCCCTCCCACCCTCCCTATCCCACCCCTCTAGGTGGTCACAAAGCACCGAGCTGATATCCCTGTGCTATGCGGCTGCTTCCCACTAGCTATCTAGCTTATGTTTTTTAGTGTATATATGTCCATGCTTCTCTCTCGCTTTGTCACAGCTCACCCTTCCCCCTCCCCATATCCTCAAGTCCGTGTCTTTATTCCTGTCTTACCCCTAGGTCTTCATGACATTTTTTTTCTTAAATTCCATATATATGTGTTAGCATACGGTATTTGTCTTTCTCTTTCTGACTTACTTCACTCTGTATGACAGACTCTAGGTCTATCCACCTCATTACAAATAGCTCAATTTCGTTTCTTTTTATGGCTGAGTAATATTCCATTGTATATATGTGCCACATCTTCTTTATCCATTCATCCGATGATGGGCTCTTAGGTTGTTTCCATCTCCGGGCTATTGTAAATAGAGCTGCAATGAACATTTTGGTACATGACTCTTTTTGAATTTTGGTTTTCTCAGGGTATATGCCCAGTAGTGGGATTGCTGGGTCATATGGTAGTTCTATTTGTAGTTTTTTAAGGAACCTCCATACTGTTCTCCATAGTGGCTGAACCAATTCACATTCCCACCAGCAGTGCAAGCGTGTTCCCTTTTCTCCACACCCTCTCCAGCATTTATTGTTTCTAGATTTTTTTGATGATGGCCATTCTAACTGGTGTGAGATGATATCTCATTGTAGTTTTGATTTGCATTTCTCTAATGATTAATGATGTTGAGCATTCTTTCATGTGTTTGTTGGCAATCTGTATATTTTCTTTGGAGAAATGTCTATTTAGGTCTTCTGCCCATTTTTGGATTGGGTTGTTTGTTTTTTTGTTATTGAGCTGCATGAGCTGCTTGTAAATTTTGGAAATTAATCCTTTGTCAGTTGCTTCATTTGCAAATATTTTCTCCCATTCTGAGGGTTGTCTTTTGGTCTTGTTTATGGTTTCCTTTGCTGTGCAAAAGCTTTGAAGTTTCATTAGGTCCCATTTGTTTATTTTTGTTTTTATTTCCATTACTCTAGGAGGTGGGTCAAAAAGGATCTTGCTGTGATTTATGTCATAGAGTATTCTTCCTATGTTTTCCTCTAAGAGTCTGATAGTTTCTGGCCTTACATTTAGGTCTCTAATCCATTTTGAGTTTATTTTTGTGTATGGTGTTAGGGAGTGATCTAATTTCATACTTTTACATGTACCTGTCCAGTTTTCCCAGCACCACTTATTGAAGAGGCTGTCCTTTCTCCACTGTACATTCCTGCCTCCTTTATCAAAGATAAGGTGAGCATATGTGCGTGGGTTTATCTCTGGGCTTTCTATCCTGTTCCATTGATCTACCTTTCTGTTTTTGTGGGGCTCACTTTTTAAAACAAATTTTTTTTAAGAGTTGAGAAGGATTGCAATAATAAATTCTTTCTCTATAAGAATATTCATATTCCGTAAAGACTTGCTTTAGTTATGCAAGTGCTTTATAGACCTTAATGAATATGCTGTATTACTGTAGAGGCAGTCTGTGAGGGGAGAGCTTGAGACTCTCGGCATTTAAAGGGGCCAGAGGTTTTGTAAAGTGAATGGAAACAAAGAGATATGCTAAGAGGGGAAGGAGGAAAAGAGGGAAAGACATTTCATGGAGGTAAATTTAATATCTATTCAGGGTCGAAGTCATATTTGAGTCTCTCAGGGCTGAAAGTTGAGAATGCCGTCTCATTTTGATTGGATTATGTAGTACATGTGGTGGTGTGGCCTGGTGGGGTTGAGCTGAGGCTCTGAGATCAAGCAGACCTGAGTTTAGTCCCAGTTCCACACTCCTGAGCTGTGTGACCTCAGACAAACTCCCGACCCTTCAGGAGGCTTATGTAAAATGACAATGTTTGTGGCACCAAATTGGATAATACTCATAAATAGCTTAGCACGGTGAGTGGGCCATAATGAACCCTCTGTAAGTATGAGCTATTACCATTACCTGAGACCAAACAATTGGGCAGTCATTTAATTATACATTTAATATCAGCCTAAGACGATTAGCATGGAAGTGATGCCAATGAAAGTGATCAATGCTTTTGTGGCTTTACAGAAATGTGAACAGGTTCCATTTACATATACAAATGAATCTGAGGTTTTGAAGGCTCCGTGCCTGGGGCATTCTCAAGGATCCTGCCCCTCATAGATCATAAGGAACTCAGCGGTGACCACTGTGCTGAATCTGTGGAATCATTAGTGCCTGAAAAGCTGACATATAAAACACGTGTCTGAAGATGCTCAGAGGATAGAAGGATGTCATACTGAGGTAGGATAGAACCACTGAGAAAGCGGTGTTACCTTTTCTCACACAAAGTTTGATCACTTGAAGTTCAAATGGATGTGGGTCGATTTAAAATGCCTAGTGGCATCATTTAGCTGTTTCTTAAAAAGCCTTTTGAGGACTTGCCTTTAAGCTGTAACTTTAGAGCCTGTAGCCAAACTGATGCTTTCGGGGACTCGGTGTGAGTAATGTCCTCCTGTAGCTGGGGTCATAACTCATCAAATATTGCTCTAGTGGCCTGGAAGAGGCAATATACCTCTGAGTATGCACAGGGGATATACTTTAATGCCAGAGGATCTGGTTCAGTAAGCAAAAACATATTTAGAGCTTAAAATAAAGATCCCAATGGGAAATCCACGACTGAAATACATTTCTAGAGGATCCTCCTCAGATTGGCTAACCGTCACCTCCCGAGGTGCTGATGCCACTTGTGCTCAGAACAAAGCTCTCGTGGGGACAAAATTATTACTGATTTTAATTTTTCATTAACGGCATTAACATCTTGGGAAAAGCATTAACATCTTGACTCTTACAGCAGTCAAGCAGCCACAGAGGTAGCAGTCCAGTCCTCGTGGTATGTGTTGTTTTTGTGTTGTTGCAGATGGCTGTGGCACACGTGTTTTAATGTATTTCTGCATTTTTCCATGAGTTGCCTCAAGTAATTAGTTGAGCAGGCTGTTGCGTTGGCCAGCATTTAACTGCCCTCGTGATTCCTGGAAATATTTGAAGCACGGGACAGGCATGGCCAGCCTAGCCACCTTGTTATTCTTCTCCCTACAGAGTGCTCAGACTTGCAGGTCAGTTAAGAGGAATGCTAACTTTTTAACTCACAATTTTTCCATTACATATACCTGATCACAGGGCTCAGGGCTATTACCTTAGGGGAGAGACTAGTGTCGAAGACAAATTCTTTTTTTTTTTTTTTTAACACAAAATGGTTTATTTTAAATTAAAAGTTACATGATTAATAAAATGCGAGTGATATAATTTAGGCTTTTTGTTGGCTACCTCTGTTGTTCTAGCGAGAGATTACGATGTTTATACTTAGCGATCTGGTTCAGACCTAGTATCATCAGACTTTGCGTCTTTATAGCCACAAAGATTTGTAAAAGATGTTGGACTAAGTCAGTCCAAAGATTTTGAGAATATCTGTTAAAGCAAACAGAAAAGAAATTCACTCAGTTTCTTAATATTCTTCAACTTGTAAGGAGAGACTGGCACTTTTATTTTAACATCTTGATTGGAGTATAATTGCTTTACAATGTGTGTTAGTTTCTGCTTTATAACAAAGTGAATCAGCTATACACATACATATATCCCCATATCTCCTCCCTCTTGCATCTCCCTCCCACCCTCCCTATCCCACCCCTCTAGGTGGTCACAAAGCACCGAGCTGATCTCCCTGTGCTATTTTGTTAGTATATATAAGTCCATGCCGCTCTCTCACTTTGTCCCAGCTTACTCTTCCCCCTCCCCGTGTCCTCAAGTCCATTCTCTACGTCTGTGTCTTTATTCCTGTCCTGCCCCTAGGTTCTTCAGAACCTTTTTTTTTAGATTCTAAGTTTTTGACTTTGGACGTCCAGTAGTTCAATAATTTCTTGATGTTGATGGCAGAGTCAAGGATTTAAATTGCAGAAGTCCAGGTTTTTGAAAGAGAAAAGGTATTTTGAGTTCCAGAAAGCTAAGAGACTGAAGGATTCAGAGCACAAAGTTCATACAATAGACAATAGACTTGGAAAGACAGCATGAGGGTGATAGCTGGTTCTTCTCCTAAAAGGATGGGTGGGAGATGCTGATATGATTCTAGGAGAGGGGATGCCCCATCCCAGTCTCCATCATAGACTAGTAGCAATAACACTAACCAACACACCTAGTACCTCCTATGTGCCAAGCATTATTCTAAGTGCATTACATATTTTGATTCATTTACCCATCTCAACAACCTTATGAGATCCTATTTTGCAGATGAGAAAACAGGCACAGAGGGGCAAGCGATGGGCCCAAAGTCACACAGTAAGTGGTACAGCCAGTGTTTGTACATAGGCAGTATGGCTTTAGAGTCCTTGTTTAGCAGTGACAAAACCCTGGTTGAGGATGATAGAAAGCTCAGCTTTGTTTGGAGGGTTCCAAGAGCAGGGAAGACCTTTGCTGTTCCTGGGTGAAACCTGAGTGCGCAGCAAACCTCATGAGCACTTTGGAACAGCAGCAAAGCAGAGACAGTGGCTGGGCCAATCTAGGCTAGCAGGGATCTGACAGTTTTGAGTCTTCTGCATCCCAGAGGAGAGCCCACAGGAATTTTTATTGTCCCTAAGAGGACTGTGGACATAGCTGTGGACAGTGTGGACACTGTCAACACGAGCAGCACGGAAAAGCCAGAGGCCATAGTGGACCCATGCACAAGGGCAGGGCATACCATGGAGAGAGAAAGAGACCAGCAGGTGGAGTTGCCTTCCTGGGTGCCAATGGAGAAGCTGCCTCACTCTCCAGTGCCATGACATGTGCAAACCCACAGGCATTCACTGCCATCTCAAGAGAATGAAAGGGAAAGGGTGAAACACCTGAAATTGCTTGATTTTATCCATGAAATGATTGAAGAATCACTAACTTGAATTAACTTAGGGAGATTAACTTTTCTGCTACGGAGAAGAGCACGAGCTTGAGATTGAAGTTAAATTCAATTATAGGAAACGTAAAGGCTATGTTTTTGCACCCTTGCTTATTGGCTTGTAAAACTGTATTCAGTATGTCCTTCTACTGAAATCATGTACATTCAACACAGGAAGCCACCTTATGAACTTTTCGTCATGTTTTCAAATAGAAGGTGCTCCCTCTTGGGCCTGGGTAGATGAGAAGGACTCTCCGATCCCTCATTTCACATTTCTAGTGCAGACACAGCTCCTTGAAAAGCAATTTCCACTCAACTGCATCTACTTTTCCGTGGTTCGGAAGCAGTTAAGGGAAATGAAGGACGTTTCGGTGCCAGTGTTATATTGGTTACCGATACCAAATTATTTCTGGATTAGAAACACTGTGGTCCATATTGTGGCAGTAAAAGTACTTTGCACCCGGTCTATGGATGAGGCTAATGCGTCAGTTTATAGACTTGTATCCTCTAGAGGGCCTTGTAAATCTATGAGCTTTTCCCAAGTGCTCTGTTTTACATCTGGATCCCTGAAAGAGCTGGAAAATCAAACGAATAAATGCACACGCATGCAAAGAGGTACCTGGTTAATTATGTGTTGCAGGAGCTAGCCATGCTCCCTGACTTTTTTCTGTTTCTCTCCTAAGTTTTTCTTTTTTTGGGGGGTGGGGTGGGGAGTTGAATTTTTGTCAGAGAAACAAAAGAGGCTTGCATTTTCTGAATAGAGGTGAACAAAGTACCTCCATAAGAACTGATCGGCCTTGAAAAGAAGTTTAAATGGCCAAAGAGGGTTTGAGATGGGCTCCTAAGCAAAGAACAACCAGACTCTTATCACTGCTGCGGTCACTTGATATTTATTGAGACTCATCAATGCAAATAGCTCTGTTTGGGGTTTAACACATAATTACGTCTTAGTTTCGTTGCTAGTAAATAAGTGCATTTGAAGTCTTTTCTGTCAAAATGCTCTTCATGGAACTTAGGTGCCCGGTCCTTTGCTAAGTCAGCCTGCTGCCTGGAAGCAAGGGGAGGCTCCAAGTTGTTCTGTGATTCTGTGCTTCAGTTTCCTCCTCATTTTGCTAAAATGGAGATGATCTCTGCCACAGACACATATCAGAGAGATGTTAGGGTAATTTGTGAGTTATTACCTGAAAAGTACTTTAAGCATCTTAGGAGAAAAGAATCATAAAGTGTAGGCCAGCATTACTTGCACACTGCCAACTAGGAGAGATTTCATCACCTAACAGGCCTCCCTGGGAACATCCACTTAGGACAGGAAGTGGTGATTCACAGGGTTCTGAACATAGCTCCCATTTTTTACCGTCTCCTCTTCCTAACGCTTGAAGCTGCAGGATCCAGGAGGTGCAGGCTCTCAGCCTGTGACATAATCGCAGTGTTTTACTTCTCTGTCAATTTAGAAAAGGTAATTCACAGGATTGCCATATGGAGTGAGTAACCAGGGTGATCGCAAAGCCCTGTGCAAATAAAAAGCGAAGCCCTTGGCAAATATAAGGCACATTTAAGTGAAGACTAATACTCAAATACATGCATTTTGTATGTGGAGATATGGGTATTTGTCTGTTCCACCCTTTATCTACAGGAAATGAGTATGTTGGCTGAAGGAAAGCTGTCTACAGCTCTTAAGACGACAGCTGTGAGATACTTAAAAACATATGCTGCTTAAAATATTTGCAAATGAAGCAACTGACAAAGGATTAATCTCCAGAACGTAAAAGCAACACATGCAGCTCAATATCAAAAAAACAAACAGCCCAATCCAAAAATGGGCAGAAGACCTAAATAGACATTTCTCCAAAGAAGATATACAGATTGCCAACAAACACATGAAAGAATGCTCATGATTAATCATTAGAGAAATGCAAATCAAAACTACAATGCAATATCATCTCACACCGGTCATCATCAAAAAATCTACAACAATAAATGCTGGAGAGGGTGTGGAGAAAAGGGAACCCTCTTGCACTGCTGGTGGGAATGTAAATTGATACAGCCACTATGGAGAACAGTGTGGAGGTTCCTTAAAAAACTAAAAATAGAATTACTATATGACCCAGCAATCCCACTACTGGGCATATACCCTGAGAAAAGCAAAATTCAAAAAGAGTCATGTATCAAAATGTTCATTGCAGCTCTATTTACAATAGCCAGGACATGGAAGCAACCTAAGTGTCCATCAACAGATGAATGGATAAAGAAGATGTGGCACATATATACATTGGAATATTACTCAGCCATAAAAATGAGCGAAACTGAGTTATTTGTAGTGAGGTGGATGGATCTAGAGTCTGTCATACAGAGTGAAATAAGTCAGAAAGAAAAAAACAAATACCGTATGCTAACATATGTATGGAATCTAAAAAAAGAAAAAAAAATGGTCATGAAGGACCTAGGGGCAAGACGGGAATAAAGATGCAGACCTACTAGAGAATGGACTTGAGGATACAGGGAGGGGGAAGGGTAAACTGGGACAAAGTGAGAGAGTGGCATGGACATATATACACTACCAAACGTAAAATAGATAGCTAGTGGGAAGCAGCCGCATAGCACAGGGAGATCAGCTCGGTGCTTTGTGACCACCTGGAGGGGTGGGATAGGGATGGTGGGAGGGAGGGAGACGCAAGAGGGAAGAGATATGGGGATATATGTGTATGTATAACTGATTCACTTTGTTATAATGCAGAAACTAGCACACCATTGTTAAGCAATTATACTCTAATAAAGATGTTAAAAAAAAGAATTTGAATTTAGACATTAGGAACTGATAAATGAAAATAATAAAAGCAAGTTTAAAATTATAAAATAAAAGTAAAACATGCTGCTCCACATTTTGTCTGCTTAACGCTGCCAGATTGAAGATTTAAAAATGAGTTTCCAAGAATTTCCATGGCATTGCATATCCTTTTTCATAAAAGACACATTTATTAACAGTCTATTTTGACAAGCCACCTCTATGCCATGCCTGATATGGAAGATCCTCCCAAAAGAACAGTAGGTGAGCAGAGGTTTCCTGGACATGGAAGGATGCCTTCAGTCTACAGCAGCGACCACTGTAGTCCCAGACCTGTAACAGGCCCCCAAAGGTAGCACAGATCTGAACATTGTAAGTTTGCCAAACCATGGCTCATTCTCAATCCCTTTTTGGGGTTATAAACACAATAATATTTTCTCCATTGTTTTTCTTAAGAGTTGGGAGTACACATTATCTGCATTCTGGGGAGCTAATCAATACCTGAATGTTATGGTTACCTAGTAAATCCTGAAGCGCACACCACCATTGATAAAAAGTAGGCACAAGCTTCCTTTGACTCTTCCAGTTTCCCCTCAAGTAAAGCCCAACGTCATCAGTGAAGATATTTTTACTCCCTAAGTAGGCGTATGTCATCTGACACATCATCAGAGTTCCAAAAAAGAGGTACTTTTGGGGTTAGTGTTAGGTGGAAATTCCCTGACAGCAGACTCTGGGAGGCCAAAGTCCCTCCTGGAAGGTCCAGGCCATTCCTCCTGCCTGGGTTGCCCTTGTTGGAGAGCTCCAGCCCTGAGCCTAGGAGGCGCGTTACTAAGCAGTCAGTCATGGCGACATCAGCCAGCAAGGGGTGAAGGAAACGGAATGGCGAGTGAGGTAGCAGAGGGGCAGGTAAACTGGGGAACTAACACTGACAGCAAGATGTGATCAAATGTGAGGATGGGGAGAAGACCCTGCATACGGAGTGCCAAGATTGGGAGGAGGCATGGGTGCAGAGCAGGAGTGGTCCAATGAAAGAAACAGACTTCAAACACGTTAGAAACATGGCCAGTGGTGGGAGAGGGAGATGGAGACAGGGATGGGGACAGGAGCTAAATTCACAAGTAAAATAAAAGAGAGACCGTTTCTTGGAGTCAAGGAAAACAATGTGCCATCAGCTATGGGTTATGATTAATTAAACCCTCTGCTCTGCAGTTCAACAAAAAAGACAATGAAAACAACCTCAAGGATGTGGGATTCCAGCCCTTGAATCCTTCGCATATGCACCTACGAGTGTGCCCAGGAATGGGGATTCTAGATCCCCCTGATACATGCAAGAAGGAAGCAAGCTCTCTTGGACCGGGTCTTAGATGCCACTTCTAAGATAAAATAGCTTGAAATAGTCACCTTCTTTGTTCCATTAAATAACCTACACTTAATACTAAAACATCAGGACGTAGCTATTAGCTGCAAATCTATAACTGAACCAAATGGACCATGTGTAGGATTTAGACTAAATGACCAATCAGAGTAACATTTCTATTATTTTTGAGGTTTTAAATCCCACCCTTTTTGAAGCTGCCTCAGATTGAGGGGTAATGGTGAAAACAATAATTAAAATCTATAAAACCAGAAAAGAGCAACTTTGTTAAAAGTTCAAATGGCAGACAAAGGTCCATTAAATAACATCTTATATTAATATGAGTGAGCATATTAATCGGAGTTGGACCAGGATGGGATTCTATTCTGACATTTCATTTGAGGGTCTGAATCATTTTCCTTAATGTTTAGTGTCTTCTGAGATTCTTGGAGGACAATTTTATCCATCTTCTCTGCTTTTTCCCTCTTTCAACTCTTTCTGTTATCACTTAGAACAGTTTCCCGTAGAATAATTTGGGTCCTGGACAAAGGTGGATAGGAATCAGAATAAGATAAGAGCCTTTTTTTTTTTTTTTTTTGGTGCGTAAGTTGACTTGTTTTTTCATTTCTTCCCATTTCAAAAAAAAAAAAAAAGAAAGAAAAGGAAACAGTGAAAATCATTCAGGTGACATGTGGACAATATTATCTTCTTTCACTTGAGTGATGGTCTCTCCATTTTCAGTTTTTGTTCCATCAAAGTTGACATTTTAATACCAAGTGATATTTCCTCCCACTCTCTGCCATACAACTGGAAAAAGGTCTCTTTTTGCAAGTAATTTGATAGCCAAGATTTTGTGAAAGGATATTGTATCTAACACAGCCACACATTTTAGGTATTTATCCATGCTTTTCTAAATCTGTGAGAAACTAAAAGCAGTAATGTTTATGTTTTAATATCATAAGAAAACCAAACATTTAAATATAGAAACAGGGATTCGTAACAATTTCAGCCTGGAAAGAAGGAATTAGATGTTTCAAGCTTAAGGAGATCACCAGGGCAGCTAATTAGGTGCATTGGTGAGTTTGTACCCATGCTTGTCTTTCCAAAGACGTGCTATATGGCAGGCTCAGAGTCCTTGTTACACAGTTCACATGGGAGCCAGAGTTGGATGAGGTGAGTTAGTTTTTGTGCCTAATTTCTATCCTCTTTGTCTCATTAGAAAGATAAAAAACGTTCTTAACTCATTCCCTTGTTTTGAATTTCTGATGAAGAGCCGGGAACCTAGTTGAACTGACTTTTATATCACATACAGGAAAGGGTTTTGTGGCACCACAAGTGAACCTCCAGTGGGAGCAGAAGGCTTCCCCCCTTGAGGAAGGGAGCTGTGATGTGGGCCAGGGCTGTAAGACACAGATATTGATTCGTGAGGGAAGTAATGTCATCAATGTCACCAAGGTGTCTCAGGCTATGTTTGTCATTAGGGGATAAGCTATGGTAGCTGGAGATCCCACCTGCCTGACTCTGGTGGCCTCTTGAGGTCACTTGTGTTATTTCTGGGGTTTTATGCATGTCTTTGGACTAGCCTGGCAGTGGTGGTCACTGCACCTTCCATTTGGATCGTCTCTATTCTATCTCCCATATGTTTCCACTGCTTCTGGGGTTCAGGAGTTCCTGCCTTCTTTTTTTTTTTTTTTTTTTGCGGTACGCGGACCTCTCACTGTTGTGGCCTCTCCCGTTGCGGAGCACAGGCTCCGGACGCACAGGCTCAGCGGCCATGGCTCACGGGCCCAGCCGCTCCGCGGCATGTGGGATCTTCCCGGACCGGGGCATGAACCCGTGTCCCCTGCATCTGCAGGCGGACTCTCAACCACTGCGCCACCAGGGAAGCCCGGTCCTGCCTTCTTAAAGGGGCTGGGAGAATGGCCTCCACAGCTCTGAATGTTGCCCCCTGAGCCGGGTAGCAGCTCTGCTGGTCTGGAGCTACACCAGCTCTCTCTTGAACTCTTCCACTAGTTTCTGGCCCTTTCTCCCTCCGAGAATGGGGAGGAAGAGCAGGAGGCAGAGACAGAACAAACACCTTTTACCCTTTGCTCTTTCCTCTTCTTTTCTCTTCTTCATCCTCCTCCCGTCTCATCATCCCAAGTCTCTCCCAGGTGGAAAATGTAAATGCTATGCATAATGCGTACATATGGCAGAAACAAATCTTGGGCTGGGAAGACCGAAGGTTTAACTAAGAGGAGGGAGAGTTGAGGTTTGGCTGCACTCGGTGTTGGAGGCTCCACTTGGTCAGGTGAGAATATTGTCAAAATTAATAGGCACATAGATGGAGAATCACTGGATTCCATCCTCCACCTCCTCTCTCTCTGCTTCTCCTTATTTAATCTCCAGTGACCTCTGTGTTAGGATGGGCCTGCAGGCACCCCTTGCTTTGGTTCCCTTAAAGTTTTGAAGCCGAGGGAAACCAGGGAAAGTCTCTGGCTGGCAGATTGGGCCGTCTCCTCACTAGACCCGAGGAAAGCAGGTCTGTGTCTCTTTTGCTCAGACCCAAGCCTTGAATGACGGGGGCATCTCCGAGGCTCACACAGTCCAAGGCCGCCCAACAAGCAGCTCCCGAACTTGGGCTTTTGAGAAAAACAGAGCGGACGATTGCCTTTATGTCTTTGGCCGGACCTTCCCCAGAGGCCGGTGGCTACCACAGTGTCCAAAACACCTTGATGAGATCTGGCAGGTACAAATAATATCTCAGAGAGTATGTTGAAACTGTTTAAATAGATGTACTTCTCTGGCATCAAAGAAATGCTCATTTGTGGAAGGTCGATAGGCGCATTATTCTTAGCCATTTATACAAAGACTCCCAAGGGAAGATATCTACTTGGCAGCATTTTGGTGGAGCATCGTATTTACTAAATGATAAGAAAACAAAATTTCTTCTAAAAGCATCTTAGAATTTTTATTGTCCTTCCCTCAGCAAGAGAAAAATAGTATTGCTGGACTTGACGGCTGTATTGTAACATCCACAGAAATTATAGTTGGCAAAGCGCTTTCCAATACACCATCTTGTTTAACCTTGACAACAGCCCTGTCTTATGATGAGGCACAGGCCAGCCAAGGGCTTCGCTCAGGGTCACACAGCCAGCAGGGAACAGAGCAGGATCATCAGCTTTCAAATCTTATTTCATGGTCCTTTGGTGGATCTTAAACTTAGAGTGAACTTGAACAAGGTGAATGTAAAGTCCTTAGCTCTTCCAGGCTCCGTAATTTGTCGCATCACCAGCCGTGATGGTTTTAGCCCCTTCATAGCCCTTTCCTTTTCTTTGGGAAATGCCCCAACACCTTTCTCATTGTTTTCGGGTTTTTTTCTGTGAGAATTTTGAGAGATTTCTATAATTTTGTTTTTGAGTTATTTGGCTATGAGTAACTCATTTAATGTAAAAGTTGGCAGTGATGTCTTAGCAAGCACCATGAATATGCTCAGGGATTCCCGCAAGTGAGAAAAATCTATCCTACAAATTGTTTTCAGGTACAATAAGGATTTTAAGTATGTTAGATTCAATAATTAATAGAACCTATGTAAGGCTATACATGCTAGACATTTTATTAAGCATTTGTTTTTGTTTTGCAGCATTTTATTCATATGTTTTTAGGGATTACGTATGTTCGTAGGTCTTCAAAAAGCATTTTCAGTTTCTCATCCATAAATTGGATATAATAATAGCACCTGCCTCATACGGCTGTTAATGAGATCAAGTCAATTTCAATTAATAAACTTAAAGCTCTCAGAACACACCTAGCACATCATATTCAATGTGATTAGTTAGTATTATTTTCCTATTAGACAAAAGAGCTTTCATTCTATACCTCATGACGGAACTAATTTATAGGGAGCCAGTAATTTCACAATTTGAATCCTAATGTAACCCATGACTACTAGTTTACACTGAATACCAAAATAATTTTGGAATATAGCTCTTAAGAAATGATACGGTTTAAGAGAAGAGACTATATAAAGTAATTCCAGTCAAATATAGCAACAGGATTAATAGGAATGTTTTTTTGTTTTTTTAATTTTTAAAATTTATTTATTTATTTTTGCCTGCGTTCGGTCTTCATTGCAGTACACGGGCTTCTCATTGCGGTGGCTTCTCTTGTTGCGGAGCATGGGCTCTAGATGCATGGTCTTCAGTAGTTGTGGCACGCAGGCTCAGTAGTTGTGTCTCACGGGCTCTAGAGCGCAGGCTCAGTAGCTGTGGTGCACGGACTTAGTTGCTCTGCGGCATGTGGGATCTTCCCGGGCCAGGGCTCGAACCCGTGTCCCCTGCATTGGCAGGTGGATTCTTAACCACTGTGCCACCAGGGAAGTCCGGGAATGTTTTAATGAAAGGCAGAAATCAACCCTTTCCAGTAGAGTAGAATAGAGTAAGATGATTAAGAACATGGATGTCTTTTCTCAAATTTTGGCTTTGAGTTTCCTCCCTGTGTGATCTTGGGTAAGTTATCTGAGCCCCTGAAGCATCCATTCCTTCATCCGTAAAATGAGGTTTTAATAGTATGTACATTGAGGGTCAGGGGAGGATTAAATGAGATGGTGCCAAAGCGCTCAGCCCAGGGCCTGGCACAGAGTGATGGTCAAATGTTGATGTTACAATCATGAGCTCAGGACAGGAGCCCAGAGACTGGTCCCTTTAGCCCAAACAGCCCTGATGCTCACTTACCCTCATTATATCCCCCAGACACCAATGTTTTGCAGCTCTTTAACATTCTTGCCTACAGTTGATATAAAAATTTACATCTTCCTCTCCCTTTTGTCTGAAGTTCCAGCACGCCCCTAGGGGTGAACCTCTATTTGAGAATCACTGGGTATTCTGCATATTTCTTCCAGCCAAGGAAATGTTGCCAAGCATTGGTTTGCTTTCTGTAGTTTCTATTATAAAAAATATACACACACGTATATATTTATATTTGAATGATATAATCACAATTTCTATAATATAAAAATATAATATTGAATAAAAATTTCAAAACTCCACAGTTAACACTTTCTGATTCTGCTATCCAGTTTGTCTGGAACATAGGCTCCCTGCAGTAGGAGACAAAGTACAAAGAATACAGTTTTGTTGGCCACAGGTTGGGAAAAAACCTCAAGTTTTCCAAGGCAATTGAGCAAAAAAACCCCACTCATATTTTAATGCATAACTAATATTTTCATAAGTCACTTGTTTGAATACTTTTGTCAAAAGTAAGTTATTTTCCTTTTAAGAGAAATATACCTGCCCTTGATAATTAAATTTCTATTAAGTACTTTTCTTTTTCCCTCATGTAATGGTTTTCTATTTCAACCCCAACTTCTTTTATTTAAATGTGAAATTTGTGAGTCAAATATGGCAAATGGTATAAAATACAAAATTATCTTTTAATTCATTACTCTACAGTTTTATTCATTTCCACAATAGGCTTCCATGGTGGGAAAGTACTGACTTTAAGTCAACTAATTTAGAAATGATTCCTATTTCCAAGACACAGCACTGGTTTTAACCTGTTCTGTGGTTCATCACTTTTATTTTATTTTTTATTTTTTTTAGTTTTAAATGGTTTTAATTTTTAAAATTTAATGGTACAAAACACTTTTGCTATCATGTTTTAGAAGTTTGCCTTCACTTTTCAAATACTCTGTTTTGTAAGAGCACTTCATTCTGAATTAATAATGCTTTTAAAATGTAAAAAAATGCCTTACTTACAGCCACGGACCATAGTTTGCTGACCCCTACATAAGACTTGAATTTTATAAGTGATAGATTCTCGGTCTCCTCTCGGGCCTCATGTGGTTCATCACTTTAAAGCATGGGTACACCTCAAAGAAATTTTGAAAATCTGAAAATGGGGTAAAGAAACAGGGTAGAGATTGGTATACCACTGGGAGGGGAACTGGACAAGTAAAAGAAAGTGCTCTGAGAACGAGGAAACGGAGAAGTCAGGGCTTCCTGTAGTTGAGTGGGTAGAAAATAAAAGAATGTTGGCATTAGAGGCCCAAACAGCATAATTAGATCTGAATCACACAGGACATTGAGATTTTTAACCCATGTCAGTAGTTCCAGAAAACAACCAAAGGTTAAAAGTGGTTAATTGCTACAAGAAGCCCTCTGTGCTTAAAATTCACTTTCACATTGATCTTAAATATAAAAATACCCCTTAGCTCAACACTGGTGTGTTTCTGAGCCTTTCCTTAAAATATCCTAGACCATAGAAAGGTTATGTGCTCATAAACTTACCTGCAGATTTTACATTTATTTGCTTTATGCAACAAAGACTTTTCTGAAAAATGAGTTGCAAAATAAATTTTTATAAATAGAAACATTTTTGAAAAACACCAGAGGAACTTTCAACTTATAAGAACTCAAGTAATAATTCTTTGATTTGGTAATTCTGTAAGCTCAACTATACTCGGTTTTAAAAGTAGGCAAAACACAAAGCAAAGTTATAAGAGCTCTGGGAAAACAGAGCAAGACAACAGAAGATTGTTTAAAAGGGTCACAGATGAGGCAGGGAGAACAGACTATATACATACTGGTCGGCAAATGCAAATATCTCTGTAGGATACACAAGAAACTGAGAATATCAGTTGCTTCTGGGAGGAGAAGAGGACAAATGGGGTTTAAGGATACAGGAGATTTTTCACTGTAAATCCTTTTGTATTACTGAATTTTGAACCATGTAAGTGTGTTACCTCCCCTCAAAAAAAAGATGATGAGACTGTCTTTTTGGCTTTGGGAAGAAACAGATCATTCTTTCATCTCTGTGTAACTTTTAGTTATCTATCATGTGCTAGCCACTGTTGTGGGCATTAGTTTGATCACAGACAGTCTTTCTGAGGAGGGAACTTGTGAGCTGGACCAGACTGTGCCAGGCAATGGGAGTATGTGCAGCACCTTCAGGGAGGAAAGGGTGGAAGGACAAACTATTTTGGGTGAGTGGCCACTGTGTGTGTATTTATAGGCACTTGTGTATATATGCACATCCCTCTGCCTTTGGTCCACTTCATCACTGACCCCCATCCCTGTGGATGGCAGGGTCAGCATTTCACCAAGATGCCAGAGAGCTGTGGACCTGTGAAACCATTTCTGGATTCTATTTTTTCACGGCCCCAGGGTTTGCTGTTCCGTGGAGCCCCCGTAAGTACCACAGATAACGCTTGGAAGGGGTGCATTAAGTTCCTCTCACAGAGGCAAGCCTGAGGTATTTCTCCCCCAGAATCAGAGAGACTGTCAAAAAGGAAGAGAAGAGATGAGAGTTTTGGCCTCATGCCCAGAATCACCTGTATGGATGCTACCTTTGCAGGGGGAGGGTGTGGTTCCCCCACATAGGAGGATTTTGGAGAGATGCAGTGAGACCAGGTGAACTATGAAAGTAGCTGGTAAAATAACGCTCAAGGTAGTGATTTTCTTGTCCCCCCATCATTATTATTATTATTATTATTATTTTTTTTTTTGTGGTACGCGGGCCTCTCACTGTTGTGGCCTCTCCCGTTGCAGAGCACAGGCTCCAGACACGCAGGCCCAGCGGCCATGGCTCATAGGCCCAGCCGCTCCGCGGCATGTGGGATCTTCCCAGACCGGGACACGAACCCGTGTCCCCTGCATCGGCAGGCGGACTCTCAACCACTGCGCCACCAGGGAAGCCCTATTATTTTTTTTTCTTTACAGTAAGTCATAAGAGAGTCATTTGATTTTTTTTTCTGTTTATTTAACAACTTATCATAACATGTCAGGTACTGTTCTAAATGCTTTCAGTTATTAATTCATTTTATCCTCTTAACATCTTTGCTGCTAGTCCCACTTCATTGACAATGAAACAGTCACAGAGTTTAGACAACCTGCCGTCATCACATAGCTGGTGGGTACAGAGCTGGGTTTCTAACCCAGGCACTTAGGCTCCAGAGTCCTGCCCTTATTGAGTATATTGGCAAAGGAATACATTTAAACATTAAACATAAAATCCTTTCCATCTCAAAGGATTTCCATTCAATTTGAATATTGATGCAAACACCCTTAGAAAAATAATTTGACGATAACGAGTGCCAGCGTTTAGATTACATTACAGTTATACGGGAGATAGAGAAGGAAGTTTATTAGCTTGTACGTTCAATCAGAAGATTTGACCTGGCTTAATTAAATTTTCCAGATGAATCCCAAAAAGGAAATGAACACAGGGTAATAATTGGTTGAACTCATTTCTTATTAGGTAAACATGTTAATATAGTGCAATTTTGTCCCTTTTGGGCATGAAGTTTTAATAGTAAAAACACCCATGAAGTTCACCATACAGTTCTCAGGGAAGAGCAAGCAAAAGGTGGAGAGCTCGAGGTGCCCATTCAGCAGCCGGGGGTTTATTCGTTCCATGGGACACATTTTACCTTATTGTGCCGTTACACTTTATTCAGGCACTATTAGCGAGTACAGTGGCCTGTAAAGAAAAATTAACTTTCAATAAAGATATGAGCAATGAAGTGAAATATGGGAAGGTCATACTCTTGCTGCTAGGATCTCTAAAATGTACCACAAAGTTCTAATAGTAAAATTTCTTTGAACTACATGATGCTTCCTGACAGGGCTTTCATGGAAAAATAAAATGGGAAAGGATACCCTTTTGCCCTGTTACCTGTTTCCAAACCTATTGAAGAGTGTGTGGTTCCTCCTAAATGCCTGCCCATTTCCTTCAAGCACAGGTCTAACATATACCATCTCTCACTTAACTATGCAGAGCTGGGAAAATGCATCACTTATAAAATCTTTCACTAGGGTGTCAAGTGGCCTGAGTTGTGTGTGTGTAGAGCTGAACTCTGATCTCTTGCAGCAGTGTAATGGCTCACGACTAGAAGTCAAGGCCTATTGCGTCTTCCTCAGACCCTGCTCCACACCCAGGAACACAGGTTTGCACCTCAGTGCCAGAGTAGAGTGGGATTTGGCCTGCGATCCAGGTAGAGTTGGCAGCAGCATTTAGGGATTAGCTTGAGAGTGTGCACGTGCACCCATCCACACACATGTACACATACACAACTCACATATACACACACACATACAATGCTCTCCAGAGACATCATGTTTAAAGATGGTTATGCAAACATAGGAGAGCAAGTTGGTAAATTTTGTCCTGTTTTATAGCTCTGTTATAAAGAAGAATTACTGTAAGCCCTGGCAGAATCTATTCCTCTTGGAAAGGACTCATCTGTTAATACATGTTGGACTTAAGGTACTGTCTTAGGATGTATAATTGAAGTGCATCACCTCTCATGGTAGGTAAGGAATCATGATGCTCTTGTCACCCCTCTGTTCAAAACCCTGCAGCTACCCGCCATTTCACTCCGAGTTGAAGCCAAAGTCCTCATGGAGGCCCACAAGGCACCCCTCCTTCCCCCTTGTCTTAGGGCCTTTGCTCCAGCTGTCCCCTGCCTGGAACATTCTTCTGCTGGCTCCCTCTGTCACCTCCATCAAGTCAGCTCAAATCTCACTTTCCTGAAGAAGGCTGACATGAATTTCTTCCTCACCTCTGCTATCCTGATCCCACTTACACTGCCCTTACTTTTCCTTTTTTTCCATTATATTTAGCACTTCTACTCTATTTATTTTATTTATTGTTTAGCTTAACCTCTTTCTAAAATTGCAAGCTCCATGAGGACAGGGATCCTTGTTCCTCTCTGATGGGTCCCAAGGGCCTAGAAGGAGTATTCGGCAGACTGTGGGTGCTCAGTAAACGTTGAATGCACAATTGTCCTCACTGAACCACAGAAACGATCTTTAGTCCTCTTCACAATCCCAAGCACTATGATTCCTGTTTTCTAGATGAGGAAACCGTAGCTCAGACAGATGAAGTATCTTGTCCAAATAAAAGGAGTTACCAAGGGCCGGTGACAGGATGTGCGATGGGTCTGCCTGCCATCAGAGCCATGTGCTTTCTTCAGCGCCAGCATCACATCTTCTGAAATGGAATTATAGTTGATAAAAGCAGACTGAATTATAGTTTGTGATGATATGATGGAGGTAACCCCAGACAAAGCAAGAGAAGCTTGTGTTTTCTTGTGATTCTAGGCTTAGACATAACCTTTTATGTAGTTTTAAGGTCTTTGGGGTGGAGTGAGGTTGAGAATCAGAGAGAGAGGGGATGATCCCAGAAAGCTGAATGACAACATCCTTGAATTTATATGTGAAATAAACTAACCTAGAGAAGAAGGGAGAGAGGGTAAGTAGATGTAGGTCAGAAAGGATCTGTTGTGAGCAATGTGTGTTCAGTTTGGGTTTTATTTTTAGGTTCCTATTCACCCAACATCTCTTAAGATAGTGTCTTTCAAACTTGAGTGTGCTGAGAAACTTCCTGGGGAGTATGTAAAAATGCAGATTCCTAGGCTCCACCGCTTCTGGCATTTTGTCAATCTGTGGACCCAAATCTGCATTCTCAGCAAGTTCTTCTGCGATTTCAAAACAGGTGACTCGGAGATCACAGCCAGAAATCTGTCCCTAAGGTTTATAAGTGAAAAAAATGACCTTATAGAGACTTGTCAAGTCCCTAAAATATTCAATATCTCAGTTTTAATCTCTTTCCTCTAAAAAACGGAGGAGTCTGTCATATTAAGACATGCGAATGGGCTTAACAGTTGCTCCCTTAAGGAGCCTTTGCCATTTGGCTGGTTAGTGATTGGAGCCTACTGACAGGGTGGCGATTGAAATGCACTGTTCTTGGGTGCAACGTGCCTTCTGAAAATATTCATTGATGTGAAATGCAAGTGCTCTATAGCCTTTCTGGGAGAGCTCTCTATAATGAAATGTAACAGTTATTCTCACTACTGTAGTTAAGTTTAAATGCTAACGTCTTAAGCATCTATATCCCTAGGCTGATCTCCCAAGCCCCATGACCTATGAAGAGTCTAGAGAGGCTGGGGCATTGAATCAATGCCTTTCACGATATAGAAAAATCCTACTTTTTCTTGAAATCTCTTTCTTGTTACCACATAGGTGGGAGCTGTGCCTCAGTGAATATATGACTAAAATGAAGCCTAATCCATGAGTTTGCTAATAGTATTTCCCTGTTCACAGCTAAATTCTGCTTCAAGTCCCACACATGCACTCCCGTTGCAGCTAAGGGTATGGCTGGCTACCTGTTTCAGGTAGAACCTCATGGGTTTCAGTTTTAGAGTTATATTACTTTAGTTCAGGGTGAGATCCTCATTTTTATTTGTATTTATTTATTTATTTATTTAAAAAATAAATTTATTTGCTGCGCGCGGGCTTTCTCTAGCTGCGGTGACCCGGGGCTACTCTTTGTTGCGGTGTGCGGCCTTCTCATTGTGGTGGCTTCTCTTGTTGCGGAGCACGGGCTCTAGGTGCATGGGCTTCAGTAGTGGTGGCACGTGGGCTCAGTAGTTGTGGCTCATGGGCTCTAGAGTGCAGGCTCAGTAGTTGTGGAGCACGGGCTTAGTTGCTCCGTGGCATGTGGGTTCTAAATCACCTAATCTTTCTCTAATGATGTGTCATGAAGATCTTTGATAATTTTTGTCAAAGGAAATCATGACTCTCACAGAAATATAAAATGAACGTTTGTATCAAAGGTTTTATTTAAATCATTAATTAATGAGGGAACCAATAAGATGTTAAAACTGGTTCAAAGAACATTTGAGTAGCTATGCATTTATAGGCAATACTAAGATAAGTTGGTGAATATCCAGCTGAGCCTTAACCTCTCTGGTTATCTATTCCACCAAACAAAAATCTACAAGTTAACCTCCATTCTGCAGAGTTGTAAACTGGCCCAGACAATAAAAAGTCAAGCCCAGCATTGCACTGAACGTGTTCTCAGTATTCTCTTTTTGCCTATTTCCAAGTTTTAGATAGCTTTATGATACCCTGGTATGTTTAGGTTTTCTTACCATCACCACTTTCTTACTGCCTAGGCTGCTTCTTCCACTGATCCTTTATTCCTCCTTTTCTTCCCCCTTTACTGTCTCCAATATATATATTTCCTTTTAATTGAAACTCTACTAAAGTTTTGTCTTGAGTGAAAGTGAACTGTGGCATTTAATTTGTGACTTCCCTTCTAGTCCGTTGATACTCTCCTCTTTTCTTTCATCCGTCTAATCATCCATCCATCCATCCAACCATCCATCCTTATATCCACCCTTCCATCCATCCATTTTTCTATCCCATTTTTATTCATTTATCTTCACATTTATTCAGCAAGTACTGCTGAATTCTAATTACAGGTGAGGCATATGGTAGGAGCTGTGGAAAATAAGATATCATATCCATGTCTTCTTTGAATTCGAGTTTATTAACTAGTCGGTGAGACAAGTCATCCATGAAAATTATATTACAAGAGTTATTCTGTTTGCCTAGACTCAAATATTTCAATCAAAGATTTTTCCAAATGCCTACCTCGTTATCCAAGACTCTAGCACCCTTCTATATGAACTATTATCAATAGAGACAGTTATGACTCTGAAAGGAATTTGATTTTGAAACAGTTTGATTTGGAAATCTTTAATTTTGCCCATTGAGCTAACTGTCAATTCAACAAAAATTTGGAGAGTCTGTTAGTCCCTGGGAACTGTATGGGCACTGGGCATACATCTTCACAGAACTTTGCTAAAAGGCAAATCCTTTCCTGGGAGATATATCTTTTTTAGCTGCTGGTAGTCATTTCAGTTTTAGTGTAGTGTACTCTTTGACTGAGATAGAGAATGTGAGGGTATTTGAGTACCCGAGAAACACAAAGAGGAGCTCACCTTGAAACAAGAGAATGAAGAAAATGGATGATGGAATTTCAGTCATTCTTAAGAATGGGGGGTGGTTTTGAGGGAATTAGTTATAGGCTGTTGTTTGGAGAGAAGAGGATTGCTTAGTTATTTGTTGGTTGGTTGGTTAAGGAGAGAGAGAGAGGAATAGAAGGGAGGGAAGGACATTACAGAAATTGCCCCATACCTTTCCATAGCTATCTGGGCCCTGACTGGGGAAAGGAAACCAGTGCTAGAAATGCAGAGGGTCTCATTGTCTCAATATAAATAGGCACTAGCCTAAACATGCCACAGAGGTTGCAAAATAAGTCACTTAGGAGCCATGTTTGAGAAGCCAGGTAGCTTAACCCTAGCTGAGGGCAAAATCTAGGAAATCCTATTTCCTTGTCTTCCCGATTAACATACAGCTGCTTTCAGCACTGCCTTATTTGTCCTGACACAGTTTAGTGATCTGAATAGTCCTCATAATGAAGAAATAGCCTGCATATGCCAAGCATTAAGAGTTTCCACTATTGTCCCTTTGTTAAAATGTTCATAATTTTGCTCCTGAAGGAGAGGGTGTGGTGGGCTGGGAGGAAGAAGGCTGGGGACTAAGGTCAGGTTCACCTGGGGAGATGAGAGTTAGCCATGTTTGCCAATGTGTTGACATCGCCTGGAATTCATCCCATTCCCAGGGAGGAGTCTAAACGGTTATAGATGCCACATCTTTTATTCATAGGTCTTGAAAATGAAACTGACTGTAGAAAGCTGTAGCTAAGATAATGCTGTGCTCAAGAGTAGGTAATCCTTAATTCGTGCTTTTGGGAAATGTAAATAAACGGCAATATTCGCTTTCTTTGTTTCCGTCATTTGAACGTACTTCATTTGAATGAGTTTAAGATGTTTGGTGAGAGAAATTGAAATACCCAGTAAATGTTAGAGCATTATTTAGTAGAAAACATATTATTATCTTAATCTGAAAAACATATTGAATAGAATAATCTACAAACACGGAGAAAAAAAAATCTGTAATACTGTAAACGTATATACCATATATGCATATCCAAAAATGTAACCCTAAACACTCCTGTCCGAGGGCTGGGTGGTGTGCCAACGACTGGACCCGGCATCAGCAGGCCAGCTTCTACTCCCATCTCCTCCTCTAACCCACCAGGGACTTTGGGCAAGTCCCTGCCCTGCTCTGGGCATCAGTTTCCTCACCATGTTTTTGAAAGATTTGGACAAGATCATCGCAACAGTTTTTCCAGCTCAGTGATTCTAGGTTTGGCCAAAATTTGAGTTCCTTAGGAACAACGGTCCTGGTTTTGGGGTGATTTAATTCTCTTCCTTCATTCTGAAGCAAACTTTTGGCTTCCCTTCCTGCCTTCTCCCCCTCCTCTCTTCTTCCTCTTCGCTTTTTTGTTTTCTTAACTCCTTTGCCCCCTCTCAAAGCCCAGGTGAGAGTGGTGGTCCTTGCTGATAGAAGGAAGACCCAAATCTCCTCCCCCTACACCTATGAACTTTTACAAAAGAAAATCTTAGACCTTACATGATTAATTTTAGCTTCGGAGATGAATGTGTGAGAATATATTTGTCTGAAAACAATTCCTCAGAAGGAGCCACCCTGGCAAGATGGCTGGTCCTGTCAGACAGTAAAATGACCACCTCTACAGGCTTCTGGTTGGACGCGAAGACATGCTAGTATTGTCTGTCTGTTTCGTAGGGAGTTTACAAAATCCTCACCTGATTAATTTGAACTTGAGCACAGCGAACTATCCGGATGTCTTTATGGTAGGACGCTGGGTGTGCCTGGAAGGTTTGCTGGCTTGAGGGGATGTTTTGGCCTTGCCTGGCGGTGGGGGGGACAGGTGAGACCTCTCCTCACTTGTGGCAGCTGGAACACCATCCAGTGACACCCAAGTATATCTGAGAGTCCTTTTAGTCAAGGCACGACTGTGACACAGTCCTCCTTAAACTGTGACAGTGACAGGATCACACCTCAGAGTGTAGCAGCTGGAGGCCTTTATACATGCATCTAAAATAGTATCAGAACTGAGGTAAAAGGTTTAATTTTAGGCTTTGAGAGCTAGGCTTTTTTTTTTTTTTTTCAAGTCTGTTGTTGCTTATCACCTTCCCCTCCCCCCCAGTGCCCCAATGCTGCCAATAAAACTCTTCACTGTCTTTTGTCAGGATGTAGCAATATATTCACAATATAGATTACTGAAACCAGTAATCTTCTTGGTGCTGCTGCGACCAAGAAGCCTGTGTGCAAGGCCAGGTCACTCTCCACACCTCCCCTCCCGGGAGCCTGTGTAGCCCGCCACTGCCAGGGTCCTGTGATCCAGGGACAACTTCCCCGGGAGAATGCACGGCGCGCCTCAGGCTGGTGCAATGTCACGTCGGCCTCTGCCGCCGCAGGCTCGCCCCGCACTCCGTGCCCCTCCCTCCCCCCGGCCTAAGGGAGCCAGAGCCCCCGAATCAGCGTTTCCTCTAACCCCATCCTGTCTGAGCGAAGAACAGGTGCCCTCAGGTGACCTACACGCAGAGGCGGGTCCAAATCCAAAGCTGAACCCTGGGAGCTGTGTGAACAAAGAAGAGAAAGGGAAATCTCTCCCAGCAGCCTCAGGAGCAGCGGATTAAAGCTCCACAATCAACTTGATGTACCTACATCTGTGGAATACCTGAATAGACAACGAATCATCCCAAATTGAGGAGGTGGACTTCGGGAGCAACTATATATATATATATATATATATTTTTTTTTTCCCCCCTTTTTCCTCTTTTTGTGAGTGTGTATGTGTTTGCTTCTGTGTGTGATTTTGTCTGTATAGCTTTGCTTTTACCATTTGTCCTAGGGTTCTGTCTGTCCGTTTGGGGTTTTTTTTTGTATAGTTTTTAGCACTTGTTATCACTGGTGGATTTGTTTTTTGGTTTGGTTGCTCTCTTCTTTCTTTCTTTTTTTTTTTATTACTTAAAAAAATTTTTTTAACAATTATTTTTTATTTTATTTTATATTCTTTCTTTCTTTCTTTTTTTCTCCCTTATATTCTGAGCTGTGTAGATGACAGGCTCTTGGTGCTCCAGCCAGGTGTCAGGGCTGTGCCTCTGAGGTGAGAGAGCCAAGTTCAGGACACTGGTCCACAAGAGACCTCCCCGCTCCACATAATATCAAACGGCCAAAATCTCCCAGAGATCTCCATCTCAACGCCAAGACCCAGGTCCACTCAACGACCAGCAAGCTACAGTGCTGGACACCCTACGCCAAACAACTAGCAAGACAGGAACACAACCCCATCCATTAGCACAGAGACTGCCTAAAATCGTAATAAGGCCACAGACACCCCAAAACACACCACCAGACGTGGACCTGCCCACCAGAAAGAAAGATACAGCCTCATCCACCAGAACACAGGCACTAGTGCCCTCCACCAGGAAGACTGCACAACCCACTGAACCAACCTTAGCCACTGGGGACAGACACCAAAAACAACGGGAACTACGAACCTGCAGCCTGCAAAAAGGAGACCCCAAAGACAGTAAGTTAAGCAAAATGAGAAGACAGAGAATCATGCAGCAAATGAAGGAGCAAGGGAAAACCCCACCAGACCAAACAAATTAAGAGGAAATAGGCAGTCTACCTGGAAAAGAATTCAGAATAATGATAGTAAAGATAATCCAAAATCTTGGAAATAGAATGGAGAATATACAAGAAACGTTTAAGAAGGACCTAGAAAAACTAAAGAGCAAACAAACAGTCATGAGCAACACAATAAATGAAATTAAAAATTCTCTAGAAGGAATCAGTAGCAGAATAACTGAGGCAGAAGAATGGATAAGTGACCTGGAAAATAAAATAGTGGAAATAACTACTGCAGAGCAGAATAAAGAAAAAAGAATGAAAAGAATTGAGGACAGTCTCAGAGACCTCTGGGACAACATTAAATGCAACAACATTCGAATTATAGGGGTCCCAGAAGAAGAAGAGAAAAAGAAAGGGACTGAGAAAATATTTGAAGAGATTATAGTTGAAAACTTCCCTAATATGGGAAAGGAAATAGTTAATCAAGTCCAGGAAGCACAGAGAGTCCCATACAGGATAAATCCAAGGAGAAACACGCCAAGACACATATTAATCAAACTATCAAAAATTAAATACAAAGAAAAAATACTAAAAGAAGCAAGGGAAAAACAACAAATAACATACAAGGCAATCCCCATAAGGTTAACAGCTGATCTTTCAGCAGAAACTCAGCAAGCCAGAAGCGAGTGGCAGGACATATTTAAAGTGATGAAGGAGAAAAACCTACAACCAAGATCACTCTACCCAGCAAGGATCTCATTCATATTGGATGGAGAAGTTAAAACCTTTACAGACAAACAAAAGCTAAGAGAATTCAACACCACCAAACAACCAGCTTTACAACAAATGTTAAAGGAACTTCTCTAGGCAGGAAACACAAGAGAAATAAAAAACCTACAATAACAAACCCAGAACAATTAAGAAAATGGTAATAGGAACATACATATCGATAATCACCTTAAATGTAAATGGATTAAATGCTCCAACCAAAAGACATAGACTGGCTGAATGGATACAAAAACAAGACCCACATATATGCTGTCTGCAAGAGACCTATTTCAGACCTAGGGACACATAAAGACTGAAAGTGAGGGGATAGCAAAAGATATTCCATGCAAATGGAAATCAAAAGAAAGCTGGAGTAGCAATTCTCATATCAGAAAAAATAGACTTTAAAGCAAAGGCTATTACAAGAGAGAAAGAAGGACACTACATAATGATCAAGGGATTAATCCAAGAAGAAGATATAACAATTGTAAATATTTATGCACCCAACATAGGAGCACCTCAATACATAAGGCAAATACTAACAGCCATAAAAGGGAAAATCGACAGTAACACAATCATAGTAGGGTACTTTAACACCCCACTTTCACCAATGGACAAATCATCCAAAATGCAAATAAATAAGGAAACACAAGCTTTAAATGATACATTAAACAAGATGGACTTAATTGATATTTATAGGACATTCCATCCAAAAACAACAGAATACACATTCTTCTCAAGTGCTCATGGACCATTCTCCAGGATAGATCATATCTTGAGTCACAAATCAAGCCTTGGTAAATTTAAGAAAATTGAAATCATATCAAGTATCTTTTCTGACCACAACACTATGAGACTAGATATCAATTACAGGAAAAAATCTGTAAAGAATACAAACACATGGAGGCTAAACAATACACTACTTAATAACCAAGAGGTCACTGAAGAAATCAAAGAGCAAATAAAAAAATACCTAGAAACAAATGACAATGAAAACACAATGACCCAAAGCCTATGGGATGCAGCAAAACCTGTTCTAAGAGGGAAGTTTATAGCAATACAATCCTACCTTAAGAAACAAGAGGGCTTCCCTGGTGGTGCAGTGGTTGAGAGTCCGCCTGCCGATGCAGGGCACACGGGTTCGTGCCCCAGTCTGGGAAGATCCCACGTGACGCGAAGCAGCTGGGCCCGTGAGCCATGGCTGCTGAGCCTGCATGTCCAGAGCCTGTGCTCCGCAATGGGAGAGGCCACAACAGTGAGAGGCCCGCATACCGCAAAAAATAAAAAGAAACAAGAAACATCTCAAACAACCTAACCTTACACCTAAAGCAATTAGAGAAAGAGAACAAAAAAACCCCAAAGTTAGCAGAAGAAAGAAATCATAAAGATCAGATCAGAAATAAATGAAAAAGAAATGAAGGAAATGATAGCAAAGATCAATAAAACTAAAAGCTGGTTCTTTGAGAAGATAAACAAAATTGATAAACCATTAGCCAGACTCATCAAGAAAAAAAGGGAGAAGACTCAAATCAATAGAATTAGAAATTGAAAAGGAGAAGTAACAACTGACGCTGCAGAAATATAAAGGATCATGAGAGATTACTACAAGCAACTCTATGCCAATAAAATGGACAACCTGGAAGAAATGGACAAATTCTTGGAAATGCACAATGTTCCAAGACTGAACCAGGAAGAAATAGAAAATATGAACAGACCAATCACAAGGACTGAAATTGAAACTGTGATTTAAAATCTTCCAACAAACAAAAGCCCAGGACCAGATGGCTTGACAGGCAAATTCTATCAAACATTTAGCGAAGAGCTAACATCTATCCTTCTCAAACTCTTCCAAAATATAGCAGAGGGAGGACCACTCCCAAACTCATTCTATGAGGCCACCATCACCCTGATATCAAAACCAGACAAAGATGTCACAAAGAAAGACAACTACAGTCCAGTATCACTGGTGAACATAGATGCAAAAATCCTCAACAAAATACTAGCAAACAGAATCCAACAGCACATTAAAAGTATCATACACCATGATCAAGTGGGGTTTATCCCAGGGATGCAAGGATTCTTCAATATATGCAAAGCAATCAATGTGATACACCACATTAACAAATTGAAGGAGAAAAACCATATGATTGTCACAATAGATGCAGAGAAAGCTTTCGACAAAATTCAACGATTTATGATAAAAACCCTCCAGAAAGTAGGCATAGAGGGAACTTACCTCAACATCATAAAGGCCATATATGACAAGCCCACAGCCAACATCGTCCTTAATGGTGAAAAACTGAAACCATTTCCACTAATATCAGGAACAAGACAAGGTTGCCCACTCTTACCACTATTATTAAACGTAGTTTTGGAAATTTTAGCCACAGCAATCAGAGAAGAAAAAGAAATAAAAGGAATCCAAATTGGAAAAGAAGAAGTAAAGCCGGCACTGTTTGCCGATGACATGATACTCTACATAGAAAATCCTAAAGATGCTACCAGAAAACTACTAGAGCTAATCAATGAATTTGGTAAAGTAGCAGGATACAAAATTAATGCAGAGAAATCTCTTGCATTCCTATACACTAATGATGAAAAATCTGAAAGTGTAATTAAGAAAACACTCCCATTTACCATTGCGACAAAAACAATAGAGGACTTCCCTGGTGGCGCAGTGGTTGAGAGTCCGCCTGCCGATGCAGGGGACGCAGGTTCGTGACCTGGTCCGGGAGGATCCCACGTACCGCAGAGCGGCTAGGCCCGTGAGCCATGGCCGCTGAGCCTGCACGTCTGGAGCCAGTGCTCCGCAACGGGAGAGGCCACAATAGTGAGAGGCCCACGTACCGTGAAGAAAAAACAAAACAAACAAACAAACAAAAAAATAGAATATTTAGGAATAAACCTACCTTAGGAGACAGAAGACCTGTATGCAGAAAACTATAAGGCACTGATGAAAGAAATTAAAGATGATACAAATAGATGGAGAGATATACCATCTTCTTGGATTGGAAGAATCAATACTGTGAAAATGACTTTACTACCCACAGCAATCCACAGATTCAATGCAATCTCTATGAAACTACTACTGGCATTTTTCACAGAGCTAGAACAAAAAATTTCACAATTTGTATGGAAACACAAAAGATCCCAAATAGCCAAATCAATCTTGTGAACGAAAAACAGAGCTGCAGGAATCAGGCTCCCTGACTTCAGACTATACTACAAAGCTACAGTAATCAAGACAGTATGGTACCGGCACAAAAACAGAAAGACAGATCAATGGAACAGGATAGAAAGCCCAGAGATAAACCCACACACATATGGTCACCTTATCTTTGATAAAGGAGGCAAGAATATACAGTGGAGAAAAGACAGCCTCTTCAATAAGTGTTGCTGGGAAAACTGGACAGCTACATGTAAAAGAATGAAATTAGAACACTCCCTAACACCATACACAAAAATAAACTCAAAATGGATTAAAGACCTGAATGTAAGGCCAGACACTTTCAAACTCTTAGAGGAAAACAGGCAGAACAGTCTATGACATAAATCACAGCAAGATCCTTTTTGACCCACCTCCTAGAGAAATAAAACAAAAATAAACAAATGGGACCTAATGAAACTTAAAAGCTTTTGCACAACAGAGGAAACCATAAACAAGACAAAAAGACAACCCTCAGAATGGGAGAAAATATTTGCAAATGAAGCAACTGACAAAGGATTAATCTCCAAAATTTACAAGCAGCTCATGCAGCTCAATATCAAAAAAAGAAACAACCCAATCCAAAAATGGGCAGAATACATAAATAGACATTTCTCCAAAGAAGATATACAGATTGCTAACAAACAAATGAAAGAATGCTCAGCACCATTAATCATTAGAGAAATGCAAATCAAAACTACAATAAGGTATCACCTCACACCGGTTAGAATGGTCATCATCAAAAAATCTAGAAACAATAAATTCTGGAGAGAGTGTGGAGAAAAGGGGACCCACTCACACTGTTGGTGGGAATGTAAATTGATACAGCCACTATGGAGAACAGTATGGAGGTTCCTTAAAAAACTAAAAATAGAACTACCACACGACCCAGCAATCCCACTACTGAGCACATAACCTGAGAAAACCATAATTCAAAAAGAGTCATGTAGCACAGTGTTCATTGCAGCTCTATTTACAATAGCCAGGACATGGAAGCAACCTAAGTGTCCATCGACAGATAAATGGATAAAGAAGATGTGGCACATATATACAATGGAATATTACTCAGCCATAAAAAGAAATGAAATTGAATTATTTTTAGTGAGGTGGATCGACCTAGAGTCTGTCATGCAGAGTGAAGTAAGTCAGAACGAAAAAAACAAATACCGTATGCTAACACATACATATGGAATCTGAAAAAAAAAAAATGGTCATGAAGAACCTAGGGGCAAGACGGGAATAAAGACACAAACCTACTAGAGAATGGACTTGAGGTTACTGGGAAGGGGAAGTGTAAGCAGGGACAAAGTGAGAGAGTGACATGGACATATATACACCAGCAAACGTAAAATGGAAAGCTAGTGGGAAGCAGCCGCATAGCACAGGGAGATCAGCTCAGTGCTTTGTGACCACCTAGAGGGGTGGGATAGGGAGGGTGGGAGGGAGGGAGATGCAAGAGGGAAGAGATGTGGGGACATATGTATATGTATAACTGATTCACTTTGTTATAAAGTAGAAACTAACACACCATTGTAAAACAATTATACTCTAATAAAGATGTTAAATAAATAAATAAATTTACACACACAAAAATAAAAACAGTGCAGTTAAAACTCAGTTGTTTTTTTTAAACAAATAACCATTTCTTAATGTTCTAAACATAAAACAGAGAACAGGATATTCTATTCTGGAAGTATAACGTAATGAATATCCTTCTGTTCAGTAATAACGTCACTTAAGAAGTAAGGATTGAAAGAGAGATGGGAAGGAAGGAAGGTGGACAGAGAAAGGGTAGTGTTAGGAGACAAAGGTAGAGAAGTCAGGGGAAGGAAAGGAGAGAGAAGTGAGCAGGTCCAGGAGTTAGGGATACGGACTTTCCATGGGCCTGTTTAAACGCCCTCTCAGTTCTGAGCAACCATTAACATGTCCTTGGGGAAAGATTACTCCTCCATCTCTTGTTTAAGTTCTCACTTTTCACATCCCCTTTTCTGGACCTGGACCTTCCCACCAGCTGCTGTTCTGGGCACCATTCCCTTCACTGCGAGGTCTCACCACTCCTCATAGCTGTGTGCTGCCCTCCTGTCTGCAGCCTGAGTGTTCCCACCAGCCTGCACACCTGCCTTTATCAGTATTTACTTTCCCACTAGGAAAACTGCTCCCACAACTTGCCCCTGGACGTTCTCTCGGATTCTGTTTCTCAGAAAGGTGAGCTGGGAATTCCTCCCTCACTTCTAATTTAAAACAATAAAACCCCAGATGGCTAGAGTCTTTCCTGGAACCTTCATCTTCTCTCCTCTCTCCTTCTCTCCTTCCTTCTTTGATTCCTTTTCTGCTTTTCTTTCTCCCTTCTCTCAGCTTGAAATTGGAAAAAAAATATTAAGAAGTACAATAATGCTTCTAAACAAGGATCATCTTTTTCACTCTTCTTCCTTCCAATAAAGTCACCACTAAGTATCTGAATATGGAAGAAGGAGAGAGGAAAAGGAGGAAAAAGGGGAAAATCAAACTGCTGTCTGGTACAGGCAGGAGAAAACCTTTAGCGTGCTGTGTGATCATCAAGAAATAAAAGAATCAAATTAAAGCTGTTCATCACTAGTTTGTTCTCTATATCTATGAATCTGCTGCTTTTTTGTTATATTCACTAGTTTGTTGTATTTTTTAGATTCCACATATAAGTGATATCATACAGTATTTGTCTTTCTCTGTCTGACTTATTTCACTTAGCATAATGCCCTCCAAGTCCATCCATGTTGCTGCAAATGGCACAATTTCATTCTTTTTTATGGCTGAGTAGTATTCCATTGTATATATATACCACATCTTCTTTATCCATCTGTTTATGGATAGATTGCTTCCATATCTTGGCAATTGTAAATAATGTGGATATGAACATTGGGATGCATATATTGTTTCAAATTAGTGTTTTTGGTTTTTTCAGATATACACTCAGGAGTGGAATTGCTGGTCATATGGTAGTGAATATAACAAAAAAGAAGCAGACTCACAGATATAGAGAACAAACTAGTGGTTACCAGTGGCGAGAGGGAAGTGGAGAGGGGCAATGTAGGGGTAGAGAATTAAGAGGTACAAACTATTATACGTAAAATAAGCTATAATGATATATTGTACAACATGGAGAATATAGCTAATATTTTATAATAATTATAAGTGGAATATAACCTTTAAAAATTGTGACTCACTATATTGTACACCTGTAACTTATATAACACTGTATATCAACTATACTTCAATTTTTAAAAAAAGCTGTTAAAAAGCAATGGAATCCCTGCCCACCGTTGTTTCTCTACCTCATACACATGTGGTATATATATATATATATATATATATATATATATATATATACCACATCTTTTTTATCCTTTCGTTATTTAGGTTCTGTATCTTGGCTACTGTGAATAGTGCTGCTATGAACATAGGTGTGCATGTACCATTTTGAATTATAGTTTTCTCCAGCTGTATGCCCAGGAGTGGTCAGACAGAGAAAGACAAATACCATATGATATCACTTATATATGGAATCTAAAGTAAGACACAAATGAATTTATCTACAAAAGAGAAACAGACTCACAGAAATAGAGAACAGACTTGTGGTTGCCAAGGGGGTGTGTTGGTGGGGGAGGGATGGATTGGGAGTTTGGGATTAGCAGATGCAAACGATTATATATAGAATGGATAAATGACAAAGTCCTACTGTATAGAACAAAGAACTATATTCAATATCCTATGATAATGGAAAAGAATATTAAAAAAGAATGTATACATATATGTATAACTGAATCACTTTGCTGTACAGTAGAAATGAACACAGCATTGTAAATCAGCTACACTTCAGTTTAAAAACGAACAGAAAAACAAAAAACAAAAAAAACAACTGCTCTGAGTGTCTGACAAGGTATAGAATGCATGTTTAAATCTCTGCAAGCTCCCTTGTATTAGGATCTTTAAAGCAACAACCGCAGACCCACCTGTAGGAGGTGGATTTCTAAGATGGCCCCCAAAGATCCCTGCATCCTGGAGTTCATGCCCTTGTGTAATCTCTCCCTCTCCCTTGAGTGGGGGTTAGACCTAGTGACTCACCTCTGATGAATATGACACATATGATGGGATGTCACTTCCAAGATGAGGTTATAAAGACTGTGACGTCATCTGGCTGCACTCTCCCGCGTTCTCTCTCACTTGCTCACTCTGAGGAAGCCAGGTGCCATGTTGTCAGCTGCCTTACAGAGAAGCCCATGGGCCAAGGAACTAGGGGTGGCCTGTGGCCAACAGTCAGCAAGGAACTGAAACTGTCAGTCCAACATCCCCCAAGGAACTAAATTCCACCAGTGACCCCTGAGTAAGCTTGGAAGCAGATCCTGCCCCAGTCAAGTCTTGAGTTGGCTGAGACCCCAGTCAACACTTTGACTGCAGCCTTGTGAGAGAACCTGAGCTGGAGACTTAGGTGAGCCAGGCCTGGATTTCTGACCAATAGAAACTGCAAGATAACATATGTGTGCTACTTAAAGTTGCTAAGGTTGGGGGTAATTTGTTACACAGCAATAAACACCTAGTGTGCTACCTTCTAAGTTAACGTTTCCTTTAACGGGGTCCTCTTGGTATCTCAATATACCTAGGTGGGTCTCATGATTTGCTTACCATAAGCCACATTTTGCACCTAGAAAATAATATTTTAGTAAGATTCTTTTGAAGTACCTGGGAAGGGAAAGCTGTGTTTCCTACAAGCACTAGAACACAATCATTATTCCTTCTCTACCCATCCTTCCTAGACCAGCTTGGTCCTATCTCTTCACAACATTCCCAGACTTGTAGAACACCCTATTCTGACCTATATAATTTGTTATTACATGTTCTCTATATGACTACACATCCGTCAGGCTGGATTGTATTGTTTTATGATGTAGTGACTGTGATTTCATTTAGTTCCCTGGACCAAGCAGGTAATTATGAGTTACTTGATTATTAACCTTGGAAAAAAATCGAGTAGTTTATGTGGACTCCTTATTGAGTTCGTGCTCGTCTGTATACTTGTGTTTGCTTATTCCTGCCTGGTCAGTTGATGACAAGTTGCAAAACAAGCCAAAACGTCCTCTCACTGGAAGTCTCGTGAAACTAATGCTCATTTCTAATGTCAAGATTATAACAAGAAGTTTTTTTTTTTTAATGAATTGAAACCCATGTGAAATGTAATACAAATTGTTTTCTGGACAATAGCAACTAGTAGCTAACATTTCTATTCTTTCTGTTTGCCCAACATCGTTTTAAGTGTTTTTCTTGTAAGAACCCAGGTTTCTGAGATTCAGATGAAAAATCTAGTGAATAATTGAAGAATAAGATTCAAATAATTTTTAAACCTAAGGAGCTGAAATATATAAATCAGATCATGTTAGGGGTTGGGTTACGCCCAGCAATGTTTACAAAGTGATTTTAAAAATATGATATAGAGTAAGCTGTCTCTAGTGTAATATATTAGCGTTAGAGGGAGCTAAATTGCATGTGTGAGTGGTAGTAACGGTGGTGGTGATGGTGGCGGTGGTGATGCTCGTGGTGGTGTGGCTATTTCATCCTTTCCAAGGTTAACAGTCAAGTAATTCATGATTACTTACCGTATTCCCAGGGACCCAAATGAAGTCTGCTACTCCACCATAAGACAATACAGTCAGCCTGACAGATGTGCAAAAAGAAAGCATGAGCATATAAAGAAGTTGAACTGCGTGGGTGATACTGGGTTGCTCCAGAAGGTTGGGAAGATTTTTGCGAAAGATAGGACTGAGTTGGTCAGGGAAGGACGGGTAGAGAAGAAATAATGAGCGTGTTTCAGTACTGGGAAACACAGTTTTCCTTTCCCAGGTAGTTCAAAAGAATATATTTTTTTGATGCTTGAAGGAGGTTATATAAGAAGAAGTGAAAAGCAATTTCTCTCTCATGAGTGCAGTCCCCTCGGCTTGAAGGTGTCCTAGGGAGTGACTATTCTAGCACGAGGCAAACACCAGTGACGCAGAGGAGCTGCATTAGTTATCTTTTCCTTCTCTCCGGCCAGGCTATGGGAGGGGTAGGGAGGATTGGGCTTGCGAAGGATGTCAACGTGGCCTCATGCTTCTGGGTGCATAAGTGTTGCTGAGGAAGGGCATGTGACTGTGCTCAGCTTGACCTCAGGTGGTCTTTAGAGAAGCAGGAACGTTTCCCCTGTGTGTCTCCTAGGTGAGTGGGAACAACCGTCACCATGTCCACTTGCTGACTCACAACCCTGGGTGAGATCTGAAACTGGACCTATAAACGGAGGGCAAGGAGAGACCGAAGAAAGAGGAGGCCCACTCCAGATTGGTAGGTGGCAGGTTTAATAAGCAGGGGAACATTCGAGGCTTGTCTTAGGCAGCTGTGAGAGGAGTACATCTCAGCATCCACTCGCCAGAATCTTAAAAGTTTATATAGAAGCCTTAACTGGGTTCGGTTACGTCTTTAGTCCAACAGGCTCAGCAGCACTTTACCCTCTCACAGCTACATTCTTGAAACGGCTGCTAGAATGGGAATAGGAGGCAGCTATACATCCCAAGGACAGGGGAGGCGGGTGAGGGATCTCTGATCGCCCGGGGTCAGCTTGCCGGTCAAGCAGTCATGTCCTTTTGATGACCTCCTCCAACACCACCTTAATAAAGTAACAACTAGGTACTGTAACAATTGAATCCTTAAATTTCAGTGACAGCACATGAAAGTTTCTCACTCACCTAACAATGCAGCATGGATGTTCTCGTAGGCAGGGAGCTTTCCTCAGCTTGGCCATTTGAGGACCCAGGGCCCATCCACCTTGAGCTGCCAATCCCAGGACCATGGAGATCTCTGCTTCTGGCTGGAAGAAGGGGAAAGAGAGAGTGAGGAAGCGTTTTCTTCTTAATTTCCTTGGCCCACAAGTGACCTGATCATTTCTGTTCATTCTACAAGAAGTACATACATGACCCCACCTAGATCCTAGATGCAAGGAAGGTAGGGAAATGCAGCCCCTGTGTGTGTGTGTGTGTGTGTGTGTGTGTGTGTGTGTGTGTGTGTGCCACTTTCTGGTGACAAGTCTATACTATTGATAGGGGAACATGAATCTCGGTTGGACAGGTGGCTGTCTTTGGCAGACCCACATTACAGGTAAAATATTGAGGTGCATAAATGTTAAAAGTTCAAGATGATATGACTTGTTAATGGCAAAGTTAGGGCTGGAACTCAGCCTCTTTTTTTTCCCTCAGAAAACAGGGTGGAAATATCTGGGTATAAAAACAGTGGACAGCCATAAAAAGAAATGAAATTGAGTTATTTGTAGTGAGGTGGGTGGACCTAGAGTCTGTCATACAGAGTGAAGTAAGTCAGAAAGAGAAAAACAAATACCATATGCTAACACATATATGGAATCTAAAAAAAATAATGGTGCTGAAGAACCTAGGGGCAGGACAAGAATAAAGACGCAGACGTAGAGAATGGACTTGAGGACACGGGGAGGGGGAAGGGTAAGCTGGGACGAAGTGAGAGAGTGGCCTGGACATATATACACTACCAAATGTAAAACAGATAGCTAGTGGGAAGCAGCCGCATAGCACAGGGAGATCAGCTCGGTGCTTTGTGTCCACCTAGAGGGGTGGGATAGGGTGGGTGGGAGGGAGACGCAAGAGGGAGGGGATATGGGGATATATGTGTACGTATAGCTGATTCACTTTGTTATACAGTAGAAACTAACACACCACTGTAAAGCAATTATACTCCAATAAAGATGTTAAAAAAAAAAAAGAGAGAGAGACAGGCATTACAAAAGCATAAAAAAAAAAATGAAAAGAGTAGAAAAGAGAGGATAGGAGCTTCTGTGACCACAGACATGGGCAGCATGGGCCTCCCCTCCCTGGACTCCTATTTCTAAGGTCTGCCTCCCTAGGCTTTGCAAGTCAGTTTTTATATATTTAAATGTGCCACCTGCTGATTGCTTGTGAGAATGATTTCCTGAAAGGAGCGGGTTTCACATTTTAGTGAATGGCATCAGAATCACCTGGAATGTTTGCAAAACATGCAGATCCCCAGGCCCCACAGGGGCAGCTGGCTTGATAACACATTCTTTCTTGGCTCTGTTGCCCACTCCACTACTGGGCCCTCCTTCACCTCTTAAATAACCTACCTGCCCTTAAATCCTTGTCTCAGGTTGTGCTTCTGGGGGAGCCCAGCTGGAGCCAGCAGGATGCATGTACACTGTGCCATAGATTCCCCTCTCAGGAAATCCCTCCCCGTGGCTTCTGCATGCAGGGGTGAGCTGACGGTGCAGGGAGGGGCGCTCTGCTGTCATGCCCCTCACTGGCCCTGTCGATAGGTCTCACACGTCTGATCTTGCTTCCAGGAGCCAGGGCTTTCATAAACTGAGCAAAACCCACATGGTACACTCACCACCACTTGCAGATGGTCTAGTAAAAAACATATATGGATTGTCTGAGTTTCCAGAAGAAACAAATTGTATTCCCACTTTGCCCTGTTAGCTGTGCTCCATGTGGGAGCTTCATGCTGTCAGTATGCCTCCTGTGTGAGTAGCCTGCAAAAGTTTGAGTCTCAATGATTACCCCAAAGCAGGAATTGTGGCATAAGTCTCCATGTGTGAAATACACATCACAGCTTGAGTTAAATGGACCCCAAACATATGGCATTGTTTTTTGCATTATCCAACACACGGGCAGTTTTTCACGTGGAAATCAATGGAAATCATTGGAAATCAATGGAAAAATGAGATTATAGGCAAATCTCCTTTGAGGATTAACTGTCTGGAAATAGATTTGGTGTGCATAAATATTTGGGGGTGGGATGGATAATGAGGTCAGACACTTTCCAAAGACACATTTCATATCGTGGTGGGTTAGCCCGAGGTGAGAGCAGGCTGGTGACTCTGGAATCAGCTGCTGACACAGGTGCAGCAGAGGGTGAGTGGAGCCCTGGGGTCTGAGCGTGATGAGTCCGGGCTGGACTGCCTAGTGTAACCATGTGAGTGTTCCTGGCAGGGACCAATGACTTGTGGAGACAGTCTCGCTTCCTGTGCCCTGATGTGGCTATCAGTCTGGCTGGATTCTGACCTGTATATGAGCTTGTCACTTGCTCAGGGGCCACCAGATAAAGTCATTGGAAACACTCGGGAATATGTAGAATGAATTTATTCCGTATTGACCAGATTCCATGTCAGATTGGGATGATGGCCCCATTCTCACTTTCAAGAGTTAAAGGTGATGTAAAACCGAATGTCAGAATTATACTTTCCCTAGGAGAGACCAATTCTGCTCATCTCTCAGAGGGCTGCACCAGAAAAGGCCACGATGTGCACGCAGGACCCCAGTTCTCTGCAGGTAGCGATCAGTAGGGGAAGGGGAAGAGCAGGCTCATTAGGCATTTCTCTCCTGAGCAGCTCACTCAGTCTTGTCAGGCCTCCAAAGCCACAACCGGCTGTGCTGTCCTTGTTCCTGAGATGGGCCCACCAGAGTGCCAGGGTGCTGCCCTCCATGCTCACCTGGGTGACAATACTCCTGGGGCCTCTAGCAGACGCTGAAGACTACGGTGCTGTCAGCAGCTCTGTGGGTACAGGGTACCTTTGGGTTTGCTCTGCCTGCCCTCTCCTTCATGTCCTTTTCCCCCCCAATTTTTTTTTTTTTTAAAGAAGAGACATATGTTTCCTTCTTCCCTTCCTCCTTTCTTTCTTTCAATATTTATTTATTTTTGGCTGCGTCGGGTCTTAGTTGTGGCATTTGGGCTCTCTAGTTGTGGCGTGGGCTTAGTTGCCCCGCGGCATATGGGATCTTTGTTCTCTGACCGGGGATCGAACCACCGGAGTTGCCTGCATTGCAAGACGGATTCTTAACCACTGGACCACCAGGGAAGTCCCTCCCCACAAATGTATTAAGGCATACATAGAAAAGGGTTTACAGAGGGACTTATTCACACACCTGCATTGCTCTGCTGAGCCAGATGGCGCCAGTCTGCAGTGTGTGGCGGGGGTGGGCTGTCTACTACGGACATCAGGCTGCTCAGCTTACCTTCACACTTCTGGGGGAAGACGGAGCCCTTCCAGTACATAAGAAAGTTCCCCAAACTTCATGGGCAGGCATGTGACCCATGAGCCCTCCCAGCTCCATCTCTGTATCAATGAAGCCGCCTTCTCTGTTTGCACCTTCCCTGCCCCAGGCTGCACTGCCCCCTGGTCACTCCCTCAAGGCTGTGCTGTGCATTCACAGTGAATTGAGGATCCCGGTATAGAAACTTGAGGACAGGGGATCCAGCCTATTTTATCTCTCCAAATTATCCATCCTCCCTCCAGGCGGTTGCAGCCATAAAATCATGATTCTACAATCGAATAGCTAGCTCCTCATGTGGTGATGAGAGAGGGAAGGGAAAGGAATGCGAAGACATGGAAATGAAAGGAGAAGAGATCTCCTGGGCTGGAAACCTGTAGATTTTTTTCCTAAGTGACAAAGGGCGAGGGTGGCTTTATGAAAGAGGAAACTTGGTACCCTAACACCAGCCTTGGGAAAAGCAACAGCCCCAGAGAGAAAGTGTGTATGGGGCTTGGAAGCCAGGGTGCTCTGATTTCTGGCTCTAGTGCTTTCTAGCTGTGTCTCTAAGCCTCGGTTTCCTTCTTCATCTGTAGAGTGGACTTAATAATTTTGATCACCTCAGAGTTGGTGTGAGAATGAAAGAAGCCCACGCCGGATAAGCAATATACAGAATAACGCAAGGTACCTGTCATGATGCTTATGAAGTTCATGATGCTTAGGAAGTTGGAATTCATTGCAGAGATGAGACCGGGGGTAGAGGGCCTGCCATGCACCGGGCCTGTCCTCCCCTCCTCCATCCTCCCCATCTCCTGCTGTCTGTCCCCCTCTGCCCCAGCGTTCCCGCGCTGTCTGGGAGGTGGGGAGAGGCGGCACTCCCTCCCTGGCTCACCGGGCGGCCAAGGCAGGAGGTCAGGCCTGGGGCGCCGGCTGCAGTTGCGCGCGGCCGCCTCTAGATGGAACTTTCTCACCAACACAAGGTCGGGCGGGCCGCAGCTTCCCGGGCGCTGGGCGGCGAGCGGCTCCTTTCCTTCGCCCCGGGCAGGTGCGGGGTGCCTGGGCAGTAACTCGTGGAGAGTGCCTCTGGACCGTGCCCGTCGAGTCCGGCGGGCTTCCATCGGTTGAGTTACCCCTCGGGAACCCAGGAGCTGCGTGGCGTGGGTCCCCAGGATTTTCCCGCCCCGTATCTGCAGCTGCTTGAATCAGCTCAATAAGATGCCGGTCACCGTGCCGGCCCACGCCCCCTTCTGCGCAGGGCCCGCAGCGGCCCGATCTTCCGTCCATGCTCGGGCTGCGGGGGTTCTATAGACTGCGCCCCGAGAGCCCCGGGCTGGGGGCGGGGAGACGATCGCCCGGTGCCGCGGGGCAGGATAAATGGCTGAGCGGTAGCGCGGCGCGAGCAAACTTTGCAGGGGAAGCGCGCAGCTGAAGGCTTTACTCTGAGCATCCCCAACAAGAAAGCGTGGGGCGGGACACGTGCCGTCTACCGTGTATTCTTCACGGTGACCCTTTTCGTGACCCATTGCTCACGAAGGCAAGCCCCGGGCTCGTGGTCCCGACTACGTGCTCCGGGTGGCCTTCGTGCTGCGCTTCCCGCGCGTGTCCCGGGCTCGTCTGGCAGTCGGAGGCGCTCCTCTCCTTCACAGCCTTACTCCTACTTACAGCCACCCACCCGTACTTCTTCCTACCCTCCCCGCCCCACCCCCAGTCTTTGGGTCCTCCCTTTTTTTGTCGGGGCGGGGCGGATGCAGTGATTTTTAAAATCAGAACTATTGACATTTCTGGTCCCCGCATCGCTGAGGGCTGATGTAGCGCGGAGGGGAATCCGCCGCCGGTCGAGTGTCCCTCTCCCTGCCCGTATCCGGGCAGAACCGAGACACCGAAATCCGAAATCCAGGGGCTCCCACCCCTCGGGGTTCCTCCTCCTGCTTCCCGAAGTGACTGGTTGGCGCAAAGCGATTGGCGATCCCGGGCGCGATCCCGGCCGCGGCTCCCCGCACCGCGCCGGGTGAATGGCCGCGGGCGGAGGATCTGGAGGCGCCGGGCGCAGGCCAATCGCGGCCGCCGGTGGGAGTATTTGTTATTCACATGGAAGAGACCTGGCGCCGGCTGGGCCAGCTCAGCCCCCTCAGCCCCGAGACCAGCCACAAGTGCGGCCGCGGTGCTCTCCTAGAGCGGCGGCGGCGGCGTTGGCGGCGCTGACATGGAGCTGCGGGCCCCCCGCGGGCTTCCTCACTGCGCCTTCTGTGGGGAGCAGGGTAAGGCTCGCCGAGCAGCGGAGAGAGGAAAAGAGAAGAGCAAGTGCCGAACCACAGGCAAAAAAAGCCCCCACCCCCGAACTCTCCCCAAAGGCTGTGCTTGAGAAAAAAAAGAGAATTCCCCCGTTTTGATTCCCCTTTTCGTTTTCTTCCCTAAAACCGTTCAGTGGACAGCCAGGTGCACCGTTCCTTCCCAGATCACTTTAGTGATTTGCTTTTCCTGGGCACAAGTAGATGGCCTTGCACACCCGGGGTCCGGGAGAGAACTGGTGGGCGGAGGTGACGGGAATGAGAGGCGAGGGAGAGTGGGCACCAGGGGGCGAGGGGCTGGCCGGGCATCGGAGCTTGATTGGGTGTCTGTTGATTTTACGTTGCAAAGAACAAGGCAGCCACCCCTCTTATCTTCCCATGATTACATTCCAGTGAGGAGGTTCAGAAAAGAGGCAGGCTTAGCATGGAACTCCCAGGGCTTGGAGATGTGGTCCCCCAAAAGTTTAGTCGGCGAATGGGAGACTGAAGGGTGACGGGAAGGGGCAGGCGCGCCTAGGGTGCTCGGATGGGGCGTGCGGCGGCAGGATTGTAAAGCGCTCCTTCCGCGGATTGCCTGCCCCGTGTGACCTCCTGGATCTGCCCTGGCGGAATCCGGACTTGCCTCGCCGAGATGACGAGGTACCTCCGTTCCGCGAACTAACGGGAGGGATTTCCGAAGTTAGAGGCTTCCGGGATGAGTTGGGGTAACCCCCGCCTTCCTGAGCGTGGGGCTGGATGAATGTCTAAGCAGGATCTAGGGAAGATGGGGGTCGCGGGGGAAGCCGGGTGGTTTGGGGATTCTCGAGACCCCACATCCCCACACAGCGTACGTGTGGTATGCCTGAGCTTGCGTTCCCCGAGTTAGCCCGGCGAGGTTGGGGTTTCCGCGCCCCCCTTTTGCGGCTTTCAGGAAAACACTGGAGTTCCGTGTCCTGCTGGGGGTGGGAGGAGGAGTAATGGTCTCGGGGATCTTGAGTTTAAACGACAAAGGCAATGCCCCCGACAGCGCCTCCGAAGCACCTACGGCCAGCGTGGCCCCAGTTTGGCTGGGACCCGCGCGGGGTGTGGGCGCTCGCGGCGGCCAGGTGCGGCGGGGGCGGAGGCGCTCCCTGCCCTGCAGCGCGCGGAGCCCGGATCCCCGGGCGCGCCGGGGGACTGGGGCGGCGCCGGAATACCCCGGCGGCGCGGGAAAGGCAAGAGGAACCGGGTACTTCTAAGGCCCTGGCTCTACCCGGAGCCGGGGTTCAACAGACGAAGGAACAGAGAAGAAAAAGGAAGATGCGGCAGGGAAGAGGGGAGCGGGGGCGGGGTGAGTGGCTGCGGGCTGAGATAGAGGCAGAGGCGGAGAATCCCCTGAGCCGCGCTGAGAGCGAGCCCAGGGGCTCTGCCAAGCAGCTCGGAGATCCTCTGAGGTTCGTACAGTTGGTGAAAATGTAACAGAGTCCCCCGCCCCCCAAAACCCCGTCTGACACGCTTCCTCGGTGCACATGAAATGCGGAGGGGTGTGCGAGTCAGCCAACTGCGCAAGACGGCGCCCTCGACGCTTCCCTGAAGAATTGTTTCCCCCGGGGCCCGGAATCAGAGGGTGTCTGCGCGCCCGGGAGGGCAGGGGTGAAAATAGACCCACCCGCCAGCTGCAGAAGCCCCAAACCCTCAGTCCCCGGAGCGAGTCCCGCCCGAGGAGGAAATGCCCTATTTGCCATTTGGGGGTGATCCTTTCCCACAGACCTGACGGCGTGGGAGTCTCGCAAACATCCAAGAATACACTACCGTCTCGGCCACGATCGCGATTGAATACAAATCCTGCCAACATCAGAACTGGAAAACAGGGTTGGCGGTGGAGGTATCGATAAGGAAAATCATAAACGGGAGAAATGCATTCCGATGATAGCTGGTATTTTGCTTGAAAGAAAAAATAAAAAGAGAAAAAAGAGCCACCAGCAGGTAGATCTTGGATAAACAGTTTATTGCACTTGACTATAATTTCCATTTTCCGTTATGAAATTGTCAGTAATTGCAAATGGCTACAGAAACCACTTTAGTGTACCTTGGTCCCTTGCTTGTGAATAATGTCCTCAAAGATCTCTGTCGGAGACAGAACCAGCTGTGTGGAGTTCATTGCCTGTTTCTTGAAAATATGTGGTTTGATAATTTTGAAAAGCCTTACCCATCGGGGAAGATGAAGTAAGCTTTTTAAATGCAATTTTCCCATTTCAAAGTCAACTACAGGTTGTATCATACTTGAGATAAAGACAAAGAATTCTTGCTTTTAAATCAGGGATATGGGGAGAAATAGGTGAGGGGAGGCTCCCCAGGAGAGGATTTATCCAGAATAAAGAAAAAGATGCTGAGAACACAGCTCTGTACTGTTACTTAGGCTCCATTTGTTCTACTTGGTTTGTGCTAGCTAGTTCTGCCCTCCTGCTCCTTTTGCTAATTATTACTACTTAATAATGCTAAAAACATCTAAATCCAAAAGGAATAGATAAAAGGAAGAGTTGAGCTCTAATGAGTGCAGGAGAAAGTTAGAGGTCTGGAGAGATGTGCTCTTTTCAAAGTTGGCTGGGCAGGTTGAAGCTGCTGCAGGGCTTGTTTAATTGGTATTTATGCAGCAAACAACCCGTAGACGTTCACTTTGGCAACATCTAGTGCCAATCATTGTGTAAGAGCGTTTCGCTGTCTTCAGGGCATGAGGCACAGAACACTGTATACATGTGCTCGTGGTAGCAATGCTTTTTTCCTTCCAAGTTCTTTTCTCACGGTCTTCCTCCTGTAGTTAGAATACTCAACAGAAAGAGGACTTTGCTTTAGTCCAGGGAATGGGGTTGCCCTGTCGCAGTGTCTTAAAAAGAAATGGTTGCCTGGAGTAATCTCTTAGCTGGACCCACAGCAAAGATCTGGCCATATCTCGATGCTTGTCAAATAGGCTGGCTTTTGAAGGTTCAGGAAACTGTTGCTGTTTTCTTGATAGAACCTGATTGGACATGACCAGACTCACTCATGTAGTTTGCTCAGGGGGGACAGCCACCCCATGTTGTGTGGGAGAAAAGGATATGAACGGAGAGCCAGCTGGATTATAATGTTTCCATCCCAAGGGGGGTCTTCTGTCTGCTAGAAATTTATATTTGAACTATCTTCCTCCCTTCCTTCCTTCCCCCCTCCTTTCCTCCCTCCCTCCCTCCCTCCCTCCCTTCCTTCCTTCCTTCCTTCCTTCCTTCTTTCCTTCCTTCCTTCCTTCCTTCCACCTTCCCTCTCCCTCCCTCCCTCCCTCTCTCCCTCCCTCCCTTCTTTCCTTCCTTCCTTCCCTCAGAGAGTTCTTTGGTTTGATTGTTATTTCTACTTGGTACTTGGACAACTTGTGATGAACTCACCCACTGACTGAGGACCTTGAGCATGATGCATTTTTCTCCCAGGACCTGCCTTCTGAGTGGTGGGCATTGCCATGGGATGGATTTGAGAGGCTCCTGACTTATGATAACTCCCGGCTTTGGTTTGTTACAGTGCCAGTCTTAACCACTATTAGAGACATTTCTTTGGTAAAGAAATTATGGATCTCCTGGAAATGGTCTTATAAATGCAGATGTTCCAGTTGGGGGATGACAGTAATGCATCTTCAGGTTGTGATACATGTTGATGAATTTACTCACTCCCTGGGGAGGGCCACGGTAACAGGAAACCAGCTCTTAAGGTTGTGACCTGTAGGACACATCAGCCGTGAGGGAGGGGGGAGATCCAGGTCTGGGGGAGGAGGGAGCAGATGCACAGAAGTGGGAAGATGTAGGAGAGGCTGAAGAGGAGTATGTGCAAATTATTGAGCACATACTTTTCCAGGCAAGGGTATCCCTGCAGATAGAAATCTTCTGGCTGTTTACTGGCTAACTTTTCTAGTGGTAATGAGCCGTAGTGGTAGAAGCTCTGCATCTTGTCCTGCATACAACTTAGGAAGGCATCCTATTGTCCTCTTCTCACTACAGAAGAATATCTTGTCACCACTTTCTTCAGAACAGCACTTTGAGTGCTCCAAGTGTCCATGAACTTCAGCTTTCCAGCCAGATGTTGATTTCCATTGACTTTTCCTCTTGTGTCCTTCTTTCCAGTTTTCCCTTTGATTTCTTGGATGCATGACTTGTTAAGGTCTGACCAGCCCTGTGTATGATGGGAAAGTGTTTTTTTAGGGTCTTCTAAGCACAGTACACCAGTAAAATATTTGAATTGTAGGACTGATTTTTTTTAAAATAAATTTATTTTTTATTTATTTATTTGTTTTTGGCTGAGTTGGGTCTTCGTTGCTGCGCCCTGGCTTTCTCTAGTTGCAGCGAGTGGGGACTACTCTTCATTGCAGTGCTCGGGCTTCTCATTGCGGTGGCTTCTCTTGTTGCGGAGCACGGGCTCTAGGTGTGCGGGCTTCAGTAGTTGTGGCACGTGGGCTCAGTAGTTGTGGTTCTCGGGCTCTAGAACGCAGGCTTAGTAGTTGTGGTGCATGGGCTTAGTCTCTCCACGGCATGTGGGATCTTCCCAGACCAGGGACTGAACCCGTGTCCCCTGTATTGGCAGGCGGATTCTTAACCACTGCACCACTAGGGAAGTCCCAGCGGGACTGATTGTTAAACGATAGTTTCCCTGTACATTCTTACAGCACTTGCCAGTTTATAAAGTACTTTGACATATATCATTTCATTTCGCAACCGTAGGAGGTGGCCAGAAATCATTCCTCAGTTTAGAAACAAAGAAACTGATCCCAGGTTAAGTGACTTGCCCAGTGCCATGGAGTGAGTACTGGGGGGTACTTCTCAGAACCTAGGATGCCACAGTCACAGCCCACATCATCAAATCAGGGTCAGCTTGACATTCTTCATGGTCTGCTGCACCCAAGGGGTGTGGGGTAAGGGAAAGAACATATCACAGTCCTGCATTTGAGTTCCGGCCCAAGATTTTAGACACATTCATATAATCTTTCTGTTTTTAGGTTCCTTATATACCAAATGGGGGCCGTGATACCAACCTCATTGGTGTATCTTGTAGTGCAAATGAGGTAACGTGCTCCAGGCACGCTGTAGCGTTCAGTAAATGTTTGTTTCAGCCCCTTTCCCTCTTCTTATATGATACATACTATAAAAGTCGCTTCTCATTACTTTAAATGTGGTCTTTTTATGCAATAGCTGTGTTATTGAAAAAAATGGTGCAAATTGAATTCTAAATCAAATTGCATTTTTTTTGCCTCTTTTTTAAAAAAAAATATCTCAGATTGCATTTTAAATGCACGGGGGATTTAGCTATTTAAAGGAAACCTGTGGTGAATTCTTTTGTAATGCAAATAATCACCTTCTAATTTATCTGTTTAGTAAATTGAGCCTCTCGTGTATCAGATTTTCTTAATATGGGGCCTGCTTGTAGAGAAGAGGTTTTACAACCCTCTCTCACCGATGGGGAAAAGCCACTCAGCTTGCAAACGAAATCATTTATTGTGTTCAGTTGGCAAAGCCTTGCTCTGGTGTTTTGAGCATAATCTCATATTTCCTTATCATTAAATAATAGAACCTCAGAACAGGAAGCTGGAAGACACCTTAGAGATTATATGGTCCATCTCACTCATTTCACAGATGAGGAAATGGAAGCACACAGAGGTGAAGTGACGTGCTCAGTGTCACCAGCCAGCGACTGTCAGACAAGGATCCAATTCCAGGCCTCTGTTGCCAGGGGAGTCTCTGTCTAGCCCATCCTCATTCTGTCCCCACCAAGATTCCAGGGCTGTGCATACCTGTGGTGGCACAGGAGATGATAAACAAATAGGATGCATTTTCTAAAACAACCAAAAAGAGCTGCAAACGTGGGCTGTTTCAAGAAAAACTGCCGGATTTGCAATTTTGTGAATTGATGACGATATTGAGCTTAACCTATTTGTTAAAGAGCTGAATGGAACACAGCAGAGGGAGGCTGTTTGGCCTTTTTCTGAGAAAACGATTACAGTTCTTGGCTATTGCTATCCCTGTCAGGATTTTACCACACCGTGTCTTAAAAGCACTTGCCGGGTTGCTGGAGGAAGACCTGGTGACAGACCCAGATAGATCCCACGTGGCTTGGTGGGTTTGTTCTCACTGGTGTCAGGCTGTCTGGGAAACCGGATTTGAAGCAGAGGGGTTTGGACAAACTACATTTGATATTCTCAACTCGTTGAAACCTTCAGAAATCACCCTGCCCTGGAAATGCCCCCAGATTGTCCCCTCCTAATTAGTTCATTATTTTTCTTAAAGAGCTAAGGCTCAAAGATATGCACATTTCTGAAAGATTTCAGTGGAGGGGCAGGGCCTTCCCCCTTGCTTGTGGTGTCCCAATCAGCCTCTGCAGAGACTGGGGGCTTTCTCAAAGGGCAGGACCCACCTGGAGGTCCTGAGGACTTCGACCGTGGTGCCGTTTACTAGCTGAGGGCTTTGGGCCATACTCAACCTCTTGGAGCCTTTTTTTCTCATTTACAAGACCTAATGATTGGTGTATGAAAATTCAGTGAGATACTCTGTTAGGTGCTTGAGACTTTGGTTCAGAGAAGGTACCTAGAAGGTAAAAAGCAGCAGAATTCAGGGCCCTGGTCCTTGAGGAGCTGTCCATATTCCTGGCCTTTCAGGAAATAGCTAGAGCCTGTGAGGGAGCCACTGACTCTTGTCCCAGCTGGGGGGGGCCTGCTCCCCAGCAGACCCAGGCCACGGAGGTGGGTAATGGAAGTGCTAATGATCTACAAGGTACCCATTTACCGTGTACTTAGGACCAGCTGGGAGGGAATGAATGAACAGGAAGGGCTGAGCGCGACCATTTAATGGTTAAGCCTCCTGGAAGCCCTCCGCCTGAGGGCTCAGAAATAGTGGAAGGTGTCTTCTCCCCTCAGAGGTCGCTTTCAGGAGTGTGGACCTCACGCCTCCTTGAAGAAGTCCATCATCTCAGGTGAGGTTTCTATCAAAGCCCAGAGGAAGGTCCGCTTGAGAGAAAAACTGATTTTAAATCAAGCACAGAACATGAAGTAGAACTGTCTGGCTCGATAGCACAAAAAGGTCATTTTGTTAAAATTCATTGACGCCCACTTGGATGAGTTCAGATTAAAGCTCACAAGAATTGCCCCAGAGCAAGATTAGGCCCTGCAAGATTATGCGATGCCACCAGATTTATGTAGGTTTCTACAAACTTTCAAATATACGTTTCCTTAGAATTTTAAAGGGAAACTAAGCCTTCCAGTCATCAAGAGTCTGATTTGTATGACAGTGTATCAGAGTTTGAAATAACTGCTGTATTTCGACATTTTGTAAGTAGCTCTGATTTTACTTTCAAAGTGACAAAAGTTTTCAGTAACAATCTCACCAACTGGACAAATACGGAAAAAGTTGCTGTGCTTTAGTGGAAAATGAGTTGCAGACTAGCTTAGCAACGATTGCTCCTGTTTACTGAGCACTTACCCTGTGCCAGCTACCGCGCTTTCCGTGTGTGCCTTGTGGCATCCCTTTACAGACAAGAAAACCGAGCTTCAGAGCGGTTATGTGCCTTTAATTCTGTGTTGCAAAGGAGGAAATTTAAGCAAAAATCCAAGTAAACTGCCCAGTAAATCCCAACCAAAATGGTACCTCTTGTTTTCCATTTAAGTGCATTCATCCCCTAAACAAGACTAACTCCTGTCTCTCTGTTATTTACTCCCCAATCTTTCCCTAACTTAAAGCTCTAAACAGACCTATGAGATGCTGAAGAGACTAAAAAGTATTGCAGACATGAATACCTTTAAAAGAAACTCAATTTTACTACCTCCAGGGCTGTACAACAAGTGGAACTAGGTTAATGCCACATGAGTAGCATAGGTAAGGATGATTTGTAATTAACAGATAGACTGAGTTTATGGTCGTCTATAATTGAAAACCATTTATTCTCTGAAGTGTGTTAAGTACTTGGGAGGTGGCTTGAAGAACGGCATGTCCCCTTCCTTTTCCCCTTCATCATTTCTCCTTCGAGTATCCATTCATTCTGTGCTCTGCCAGAAAGGATACGCTCAGGGTCAGCCCAGCCCTGTGGACTTGGTCACAAGCCCTGAATTAGTCATCAGAGTTAATGAGATTTTACTGTCTTCTAACTGGTCTTCCTCGTGAAACTGTAAAGCACAGTCCTCCTTCTCTTAATGGGTGGTTGGTGTAATCCATGGTCCATCACTTAAATGGTTTCATACAGAAAGTCAAGTTAACTTTCTAAGTGTTTCCTTTTGTGGAATGCCTGAGGTCAGGCTGTTGCCAAATCACAGATTTTCTGAGGGAGAAGCAGCTGCTAAGAGAATCACGTGTGACGGAATGTTAGTCAAGTCATGAGAAAAATCAGAAAAGGACGAAGTATTTTGAGGCCGAATATGGGAAATCCAGGGCTTAGCATGTGCCAGGAGGCAGGAAATGCTTGTCATAGGCAAATGAGGACTGTCCCAGCAGACTGGGCCATGGACTGTATTTCTGAGTGTGCTCCAGGTGTATACTCAGAAATCCCAGGCAGTGGGCTACAACAAGCCCCCTTTCCTCATCTAAAAGTGAAAAAAGTGCAGCTTTCTCTGAAGGCTTTTGGATATATGTTCAGTTGGCCTCTAGAGAGGCACCATCCTTTCCTTTGGGTTGGGGAGGAACGAAAATTTTATGAACTGGAAATTGAACAAGTGAATGGAAAGCACAACCAGATGTTGGTTGGCTAGGGTAGAGGAGAGTTGTCCAAATTTCAGGTTTCAAACCCATATGTATAAATAGGTGAGCAATGAACATTAGATTAACTATCCTACCAAAATACGCTGGTGCTGTTTATTCTCTTAACCGCATGTGCATTTCAAACATCAGATTCCCTTATGTGAAGTCAGTTCTTGTTTTCAGTTAAACCTCCACAAAAGTCCTTTGAAAGAATCTCATGGCATTCTTTAACAGTGAAGGTCCTAGAATAAAATTTTCCTATAGATTTGCTTGTAGATGTTTTCACTCTAGGTTATTTCTAGTCTTGATGAAATAACTGTTTTCCCCACTGAGTCTGACAAAATTAAGAAGCTCTTCAATAGACCTCTAGCTCTGATTTTCTCTAGTGATTCTAGGATCAAGAAGCGTTTGCTTCAGAACTGTAATCATACCCATTGCTTCCACTCCGACAAATTAATGGGAAACTCTGACAATGGTAATAGGAGTATTTTCACACATAACCTACCCTATGTGTTTAATTTTCAAGTCATTCTTTTGTTATCAGAGAACAATAAGATAATTTACACAAAATAGCCGACATTCTATGTTTAATCTTTTCACATAAAACTTATACATTTTGGGCTCCTTGGGTGGATTCCTTTCTCTTTTTTTGTGTGTGATTGAGTAATCACTTTTTCCCATTGGGAAATCTGAGGCACCAAAAATGTCATTAACGAATGACTGGCTTGTTGAATACATCACAGAAAACAGCCTTTCTTTCTGATTTTGTGGACGAAATTTAAATGCTAAATTCAGACAGCTGTAAAAAGTAAAAACAGATTTGAAAAGAACTCATGCCATCAATCTCGGGATTTTTACCTTCACAGAAATTGGATTTATTGAAATGAAATTGTACATAAAAATGCTTTCTGATTTGGGAGAATCAACCTAGTTTCTGATACGTTTCTGTTTCCCTTGCTCCACAAGTGTCATCAATCTCTCTGTTTAGCTGCAGTGCAGCCAGGTGTTCAGAATCATAAGGGGACAAAAAGAATTAGTTTCTTACTGAATAGGGAAAATTAAACAATAAAAAAGAGGTCGGTGCAAACAGGGCTTAAAATATGAAAAATGTAGACCCTTTGAACTGAACCCTTTCTTTTTTTTGCTTCCGGCCTCCCAGGAATAATTCTGCTACACGGCTGACTTTAAGGATGTGAATTGGTGACCTCATCCCAACATCAGAACCTCAGCTGTTCCTCTAATTTTTGCATCATTCCAGGCAAGTTGACTTTATACGGAAATAAAATTGAACCTTGGGGTCTGATGGAAATTCACTGTGACATTCAAGTCAAGAACACCTGCTGAAACCCACAGAGCCTTTTCCCCATGGGCCCTGATGGTAGCCTCCAGAAGGTACAGCCTCAGGTGGTCCCCCTTCTTCTGTGGCAAGAATAAACTTTGGGTCTTGGATTGCAACACCACCTGTGGAGAAAATGGTATTCGAGGGAAAGCGATCCGCCTCGTGTCCTTGTTTCTTCCTCCTGACTGCCAAGTTCTACTGGATCCTCACGATGACGCAAAGAGCTCACAGTCAAGAGCATGCCCATTCCATACGAGTGGACGGGGACATCATTTTGGGAGGTCTCTTTCCTGTCCATGCAAAGGGAGAGAGGGGGGTGCCTTGTGGGGAGCTGAAGAAGGAAAAAGGGATCCACAGATTGGAGGCCATGCTTTATGCAATTGACCAGATTAATAAGGACCCTGATCTCCTCTCCAATATCACTCTGGGTGTCCGGATCCTCGACACCTGCTCCAGGGACACCTACGCTTTGGAGCAGTCACTAACGTTCGTGCAGGCTTTGATAGAGAAAGATGCTTCTGACGTGAAGTGTGCTAATGGAGATCCACCCATTTTCACCAAGCCCGACAAGATTTCTGGCGTCATAGGTGCTGCTGCGAGCTCCGTGTCCATCATGGTGGCTAACATTTTAAGACTTTTTAAGGTAGGTAAAGGCACTAGGCAATTCTGACCGTTGTGGAAAGACAATAAATTGTCCTGACTCCAGCTGCAGGTTTAAGAGGAAAGTGAATGTGGTGAAGATGCTCGTAGACCCTCTCAGGGCCACAGTTTCCTCACAGAGAGGCGTTTGTGTCTAGGTTTCTACAAGTGTTGATTTAGTTCCATTTTTAAAAAGAATGAATTGGATTAACTGTGACTTTTTTTTTCTGAACAAACAGAAAGGTGATAATTTCTATGACATGTTGGGTCCTCAGTATCTTGGGATATGCTGTTTATTGAGGCTTACTTTAAAGCAAAGCAAGTGTTTTTCGAGGATCTGATGAACTCTTAGCTCATTTATCAGATCAGACATTTCTATAGTATTTGAGATTTAAGATAATTTACTTGGTGAAATTTCTTTAACGTGGGATGCTGTGTTATGACAAAAGTTCCTGTGTGGAGAAATAGTATTTATTACCAATGGGTAGATGGGAGTGACACTCTGGGCTAGAAGATGGCCATAAAGTTGTCAGGTTTGTGATAGCTACAGTAGAGCAGAACCTCATTAATTCAGACTGCTCTGAGGCAGACTTAGAATAATTATAGGTAATTCTTGTTGAATTAAAAGTTCAGATTTAGCAGGATAATTCGAGACTTTTTGGTTTAGGTTGGATGATCTATTATCTATAGATTACATTTTGAATAAAATTGGCAAAATAAAACAACACATGGAACAATATTTTGAAAGCATAAAGTCCCATAAACATAAAGTTATTGTAATTCATCTTTCATTAACTTTCTCATTTTATTTATTAACATCTGTTATGTAGTCCTTTGTAATAGACATAATTTTAAAAATGGAAAATACTTTTCACTCTGATTTTTTACTCAATGGGACATGACTTTTCCAGCTTACTCTGAGTTAATGAGTCTTCGTTTAATATTGTGAGAAGCTGTTTCTGTGCATATTAGATTTAAAAATATTAAAAGAATATGGAGAAGTTGGACAGATGACAGATACAGTGACAACAATGAACAAAGTGATGGAAAACTTACTTCAGAAAATAGAAGGGTTCGAATCAAAAGCTTTCCGCTTTGAAAGCTGTCTTGGGGGACCATCTAGTCTGGTTCACGTCTGTAACATCCCCCCAGCTTCTGTATGAATTCCCTAAGTTTGGAGGAGAGAATGGTAAGAGGCCCCTTAGTGACTATTTTCAGATGGATGAAATTTTCTCAGATGAGGAGGCTGCTGAGCAGGAGCTCTCTGTGTCTAAGGAGTGCTGAGGAGTCACACACAGGCGTCAGGGAATGCCTGAGATATCTGAGCCAGACGTTAGGAAGAGCCCCTTGGCAAGGAGGAGGACACAAGATTAAAATAGGCAGCCAAGGGTGCTCTAATTGTCCATCTCTGGAAACTTTCAAGGGAAACTGGAAAGTTGTTAGTGATTTCTCTTGGGCTAATTGACCCCTTGCCTGGAGGCAAGATTCAGAACCAGAAGCTCCAGGTTTACCCCAACATCCTGGGATCTTGGATTTCTCCCGCATCCTGATTCTGAGCCGCATGGCATTTTCGGCTCTGGGGTGATGTCCAGCTCCAGCCAGTTTCCCAGTTCTCTTCTCCTCTCTGACTTGATCTCCCTCCCCTGATGCTCCAAAGCATCTCTTTTCTGTTCTTAACTCATCAACACCCACTTTTAGGGAAGGGGAAACTTTCGTGAGGATCATCTCCCTCCTGTTACTCTCCCCTTATAAACTAATTCTGGTTCCCATCAATCCCATCGTAATTCCCGTGAATCCTGTCTCTTTCCTGGAGTCTGGTGCCAAAAGTGGGCAAGGATTTGAGGAGTGGGATGGAGGTGATAATTGCTCAGTTGAGGTTTTCAAAACTTGTTTACATTAATTTTGCTACAGAATCAGCTTATCTGTAAAATGGGGATGTTAACACTGTGTTAGGTTGTTGGATGATTTAATGAGATAATGCAGGTGAAGAATTCCACCAGGACCTGACCGTGTCCTTCGTCTGCTTGGGCTGCCAAAGGGGACCTCGGGCCAACTGAAGGGTAGGTTTTGTTTTTATGCATTCTAGACCTGGCTTCTCTTTACTTTGTTCTTCTCTCACTGACTGGCCAATTCTTGGGTAACTCTGGAGGGACCTTATTTGATCATGTGGGAGAATTACAATACCATTGACTCTGGGCAGAGTCCAGGGCTATAGGTCAAGTCTCGAGACTGTGGTCTGCACATGAATGGGGCTGCCACCCTTTACCAAAGCACAGGGACTGGGTGACTTTTAGCCAGGAGGAGATGTTGGTTATGGTAGGTGTCATGACTAAGACCGGTATGCTGGCCTGGAATGAGCATTGAATATATGGGAGCAGATATATTTATGAACCAAATAAGCGGGGCTTGAAAAATCTGTCTTTTACAAGTAAGTGAGAAAATGTAAGTGGTCAGCCCATCTTCCAGCTGAACCTGGAACCACATGACTGTGAATTGATAATTACAACTTAATCGTTGTTGTGCTACTTTAGTTTACTTTGACGATTCATATGAGACCTCCAGCCAGCACTCCACACTGATATTAATTATGAAATGGTGATGGTCACTCTTGGAATAGAAAATGTTTCACTTTATGTGTGAATATATATTCTGTTTAAACACATATGCTAGGACTGACATGAAATATTAGAATAGTTATCAAAGGAATGATTAGCAAATTAATGCTTTGGGGATTCGCTTACCGTTCCATTTTGAAAGATAATAATTTGATTAAACAAATGCGATGACCTGAATAAAATTAAACATTTAGGACAGTTTTATGGTGCTTGGGCCCCTCCAGGACAGCATATGACCCATAGTATCTAAAACGATGCCTGGATATCAGTATAGCGCCACTTATTCCTGGATTAATGGAGTCACAGAAGGTCGAGCATCTTGGTTTGGAAAAACACAATTAACCTTGACCATGAGGGGTGTAAACAAGGTCTTGATTAATGAATTTACTTATTGTCCTGCTCAACAATAAGCATTAATTGCGGTTTTTAGAATGTAGCTGGAATCTGTTTAAAATTGTATGGAAAATATTTGGGCTGAAATCAGAAGTAGTCTCCAAAGGTCCCAGTTCTCTTTTTCCAGACAGTCCTGTTAAAGCCGTGTGTTATCTGCCTGGGCTACATTGTGAAGGAGACAGAGTCCCCCAGGCATGCCCATCTTCCTCTTCCTTCAGTCTGGCCCTCCTGTGGCAGCCTGTCCTGGCCTCGTATCCCTCTCCATTCTCCTGATTGAAGCCTTGTTTCAGGAAAGGAGCTATGCATGTGTTGTCAGTCATCTGCATATAACATGTCTGTGTTTAAGTCAGAGGAGGATTCTGTTTTCCATGGGATCGCTAATTGTGGTGCAATGAAATGATTTGTCTTTGTTAAGGGGATTCAGGCATTGGGGGGAGGTTCATTTAGCCCCCCAGATCCTGCACCTTGTCGGCGTGAGGGGCAACTCCTCTGCTGTGGTGTATAGCTGGTCCTGCTTTTCTCTAGAGGGAAGGAATGTTGCCCTATCTTTGTTTCTCTTCCTATCAAAGCTCAGGGGCAAATGGTAAAATCAGCCCTTTAACTTCAGCGGGAGAATTGGGCAGGGGGTGGAGCCAGACTTCATTGTGGGGTGGGTGTGGGGCGGAAGCTGGCCTGTGGCCTCGCCCCTTGGGGCACTGAATGCCATACTAAACCAGTGATTGTCAACCCTGAGTGTGGGCGGGGCTTACACCCTCTCTCCTCATGCCCTGGCGGGGGTGTAGGCTATCAAAACTACCTCAGAGGCTTTTCATGTGACGGACACAGTGAGTGAGTGTGTGTCTCCCAACCCCCTCCCTAGAACCATTTTTACTGATTGAAGTGTCTCATTTGTCAGGTGTGTTGGGAGTGAAAACAAGTTTGAGAGTCACAGAACAAGACTTCAATGATCTGAACTTTTTAGAAGCACTACACGCAGCCTTGACACACACACACGTACACACACACGTGTCATATATGGGTTAACATGGCGGCAGAGTGGTCACCTAGGTGACTGTTTAATCCCTATACCAGGTTAATGGTTTTAGATAACAGTAGGATTGATTAGGATAATGTGACCCATAACTGCAGAGTAGCAAACCCAGAGAACCCAGAACTGCTCCAGCCTACATGAAGGTTAATATGCCATTTCAGTGGCTCCTGTGTTGCAGACAGGCCAAAGAAAAGAGGGGTCCAGCTCTCAGATGGAGACTGCTTAGTTTGAAAAGAATTAAAAAAGAATGAGAGGGCCTTTTGGAAATGTTGACTGGGAAGCCCATAATTTAAATTTGTTTTATAAAGCAGTTTCAAGGAATTTGCATATGTTTTATAAAGAGCTCGGATTTTTTCCCCTTTCTAGAACATTTCCACCCCCTCTTTTAAATTAGAGCAAATCTGTTCCTGAAAACACTAATCATATGTCTTACTTTGAGCAAAGATTGAACATTATAAGTTAAAAATAGCACATTGATAGTAGGAGGTAACACATATTGATGTCCACATAGATGCATTGGGGTTAGAAAAGGACAGTGTCAGATATAATTTCTCTTTCTCATGTTTTTCTGGTGAACTTTACCTAGAGAATTAATTTTCAACTCTTGAAGGATGGGGTTTAGATAGTCTGTGGTGTATACTTCCCAAAGCAATCAAATAGAAATCCACGTGTGGATTATTCTATAATTATCTAGAATTACTTCTAGATAATTTCTCACCATGCGGAAGTGTCCTGGTTATAAGTGGCTAAAACTGACCTTCATGTTAAGTAAGTGAAGTACAGTGAAGCATCCCATTACCCTGGATGTGCTCGCCTACCTGCTATGTTTACAAAGATATATTTTCTTCCAAGAGACTCTACTAGTTGCAGTAACCATTCCCACAAAGCCAAGCATTTTGCGAGTTATTTATTGCATACAATGGGCTTTCTTAACTGTAAACTCTTAACAGGTGTATCTGCTGTATTCAGGCTCATCTAGTTAGATGGGCAGAAAAATGAGCCCAATCAATAAACTCAGCAAGAGGTAACATTTCACGCTTAATCTTATTTGATGGCAAACAGATAATGGAAAATTGAAAGATAGATTCCTTTAGTCAATGCTCTGCTCCTGTAGCAAGCTCTAATTTAGTTTTGTAAAGAGCCTATTCACCTCGGATGAGAGACGATGGATGTTCTCTCTTAGTGGCCTTAAGTTGGGGTACAGGGGGAAATGGGCATGGCCCATGGTCACTGACACAACTCGAAGCCATAGAGACACGTAAGTATGCAGACGTGGTCATGCCACTCCTCTTCTTAAAGTTCTAGTGGCCGCTATTTCTCCCAAGATGAAGGTCTACCTCCACTTCGGGAAGTCTTTTCTTACTTCTCTCCACTACATTAAGTTTCTTTGTTACATGTAACAGAGCTCCACGAGGGCAGGATGATATCCATGATAACCATGAGGGCTTATATATCTTGTTTGTTGCTGTTACTTCCAGCACCTAGTATGGGCCTATCTGGGAACCCAATAAATGTTTGCTGAATAAATGAATGAATGAACCATATCTCTCTACCCCTTCCACTTCCTCCACCTCCCTCACCCCAATCCCAGATATTGGAAATAGGAGGTGTTGGGTAGATAGAACAGAAATGGGATTTTGTGTATTTTACTTTTGTACTCATTGACAAAAAGGAACAGAAGGAAGGAGAAGGGGAGAAAGGACAGGTGGTATATTTTGGGAGTTCCTATATTTTCATGTGCTGCCTCATTTTCCTACCAATTCACATTTTCTCTAAACAGATTTTTAAGATTAAAAATTAAATAAGTAAAAGACACGAGCACATTCTCATTTTGAAAAGTCTAAGCAATGAATAAGTAAATAGTGTAAAATGGAAAGAGACCACATCCAAACACATATCTATTCGTGACGTCACATACATACACAGAATTTTATTAATAGATATGTCTTATGGCTTTCTTTTTCATATAACAATATGCCTGGGAGAGATTTCCATGTTGGCTAATATAGATTCACCTCAGTAATTCTCAACCCTAGCTGCCTGTTAGCATCACCTGGATAGGTTTTAAAAAAGCCCAAACCCTACCCAAGACCAATGAAACTGGGGTGGAGCCCCGGCATTGGTATATTTTAAATGATCATTAGATGATTCTGTTATTTGTCCAGGGCTGAGAACTGTAAAACTTTAGCTGCTTGGTTTTTAACTATATGAAGAGAGCATCATTTATTTAATAAATCCCTTACTGATAGGTTACTTGACTTTGATTTCTTAAGGTCATTTATCATTTGAAAAAAAAGTGAAAACAATGCTAGAGGCATTCCAAGCACTATTAGCTCTAGAGTGAATTTTGGTCTCATAGAGCCCCTTCTTGGACCAACAAAGGGGCTGAATTAATGAATTACCAAAAGCACCTTGCTATAAGGCAGACGCACGTGATACAGGCCCACCTCACAGGTGGTGGCTCTTTATGACATGCAGTAACTTAGAACCAGTGTAGTGGTCATGTGCTCAGACCATTAAAGGAGCATCGTGACTTGTTGGGTGGAGCAGATTTTAAACTTGGTGAATTTAAGTATTTCTTACTTTCCCTTTTCCTAGCCTCGAAAGGTCTGACATCCTACAGTGAATACTGAAGACCTCTTAAGACGTTACGTAGTGATTAATGCCTATCTTTTGAGTGTTTTAAATAATAAGTTTGTTTTAACTAGCGGCTATGAGTGAGGAGAGGGAAGAGGGGAGAGGCAATAAAGGGGGAGGGGAAAAAAGGGTTATTATGGGATTATATGAAATCATGTGTGTGAAACTTTTGAAAGTCGTAAAGCACTATAGAATTTAAAGAATCTTTGATCCAATTTAAATAAATAAATAAATAATAACGAGGTTGTTTTGAAAGTAGTGAGGAGTCTTTCCAAGAGAATGGCTTGTAACAGTGCTATACACTTTTTTTTTTTTTTTTTTGCGGTACGCGGGCGTCTCACTATTGTGGCCTCTCCCATTGCGGAGCACAGGCTCCGGACGCGCAGGCTCCAGACGCGCAGGCTCAGCGGCCATGGCTCACGGGCCCAGCCGCTCCGCGGCATGTGGGATCTTCCCGGACCGGGGCACGAACCCGTGTCCCCTTCATCGGCAGGCGGACTCTCAACCACTGTGCCATCAGAGAAGCCCAAGACTTGATTTTTTTTTTTTTTTAAAGAGAAGTTTTAGCTTACAGCACAATTGAAGACGGCAGTGGTTTTATTTGGTTTCAGGACTGGTTTCTTCCCAGACTCTTCAGAAGATAACTTTTTACAACCAACAGCTGTACTTTCTGCGGGAAGACTTAGCATCCGAGGGCTGCCCCTGGCTCCTGCCCAGTAGCTCTCAAACTCTAGCATGCATCCAAATCGCCCAGAGGCTTTGTGAAGCGTGGAAGCTGAGTCCCCACCCCACCCCCGCCGGCAGAGCTTCTGAGTCGGTAAGTCTGGGTTGGGGTCTGAGACCTGGCACTGCTAACGGTAACCGGGTGATGCTGATGCTGCCGTTTCGCAGACCACACTTTGAGAAACTCTGCTCCCTGCAAATCGTCCGCTGGCTGACTTAGCAAGTCAAAGTACACAAGACAAAAATGAGGTTGAACAATGTTCTGTCTGGCAGCGGCCTTTTTTCTTTTGATTCATGCCTGGTTGAATTTCTGTTCTTATTGGTCATAATCAGGGCAGCTGCCGTATGGATCTATTTTTAATTGTGTGCTCTTTTGGAAGTTGTGTTCCTTATTAAATAATGTGTGGCTCAGGAGTGATGGTCAGCAGAATGGTCACTTGAACAGGGTTCCTAGAGCAGGGTCACTCAGATGGTCACTTTGCCTCATTTTTATTCCCTGTGACAGTGGAGCAGACCGATTTAAGAACCCTGGACTTAAGATACACATTGACAGGGGATTGAGAAGAGTAAGTGACGAAAGAGGCTGCGATTTGTCTCAGCTACCAGCGATTTGTCTTCAGAAACCATGACAGCTACCTCCTGATTTCCATTATGCAATGAGATTGCAAATAACATTCCACAGCAGTCTTAATCAACAGAGGGTCACAAGAGGCCCTTTACCCACAGTGGGGGAAAAGGGCCTATTTACCCATTTAATTGGTAAAACACATTCTCTGGCAAAAGACAGAGACATCTCTTTCAGCTGTAATAGGGACTTTCCCTATCTCTAAGCACCGTTAATAACATAAAAATATACATGTAATCTTTATGTATTTTAAATACATAATGAGCACCAGGCTGGTGGGGTGGGAAGGGGTCCAGGTATAGCATTGTCCAAAGCCACCTTTATCTGTTTCCAGAACGAGGCCAATCTCTGCTGCTTTATTTCATTTGGCCCAGCAAGCTGATAGACATGTGTTTTCAATGTTGGCCATTTGTCTCCTTCCAAGACTCTCCCAGGCTCCCTCTGTGCTTGGGGAGGCTGGGTTCCTTGGTACAATGTAGCCCCAGATCTACTGGTTAGGCCCACCTTCGAAGTCATAAAGTGCCACCCTGGGCTCCCGTGGGATGTGAGGATGGTGATGTATTCTTGCTCCAGCTCACCCTTGCTTCCCTTTACATGAATCGAGAGTGAATTCTAACTTTTATTAGTGTTTGTGCTATTTCTTACATTTTAACTTTAAGTATTTAATGTTGTGACAATTCTATGTAGTAGAGTTCTCAAAGTGATTTGTCATCTCAGCTCTGAGACTGTTTGCATTTATATTGTTTAGAGAACAAATGGCATATCATTCCTATGCAGATATGTTGTAGAGATATTTGTGTCCTATAGATATTCATCCTCAGGAGCTGTCTTTTCAAATTATAGATTATTGTAATATTTATCTAGTGGTTCTTGATACTCTTTGGAGTAGAACAGATTAATGTGAATTATATGAAATAGGTCAGGCTTTGTAGTCAGACTTCTGGGTTCAAATTCTGATGTAACACTTATTAGCTATATTACCTTAAGTACACTAGTTAATCTCTCTAAATCTTAGCTTTCTTTTCTGTGTGTGTGTGTGTTTAAATTAAAAAATGTTTTATTGGAGTACAGTTGATTTACAATGTTGTGTTAGTTTCAGGTGTACAGCAAAGTGATCTAAAGGTTAGCTTTCTTACATCTGAAGAGTAGATAATGATAGTACCTCCTTCATAAGATCTTAAATGAAGATAAGGTAAAGTGCGTGAAGTCCTAAGTAGGATCCCTGATACATAGTTGTGATGATGATAGTGAGGAGGGAGATGTTGACGTCCACGTTAGTAGGATATTCATCTTGAGTTAGACCTCTACTTCAGTACTCAAGCGGCCATACTGATTTGCCTTATTTTGTAAACAATGGCAGGTTAGCATTAAAGATGCTGTCACTGACCAAGAAACAATGCAATCAATAGGTCCAAATAGGCTCTGGCATGGAGCTAAGCTGTCTCGTTTGCCTGAAGGCCAAGCATGAGACTGGGACCTCACCAACCTCATGCTCCAACCAGTTGAGCTAACGAAGCAGTGGGCTTCTGTTCTTTGCAAATCCATGTCTTAGGTGGTAAGAGTCAGTTTTGTTTAATGAACAAACAGCCAAGGGAAAGATTGGATGACCCAGAGACAAGCTGTGCTAAATTTTAAGGTTGTATCAGCACGCAAAAGTGCCACTGGGGTTCAGTTGTGGAAAACAATGAAAACAACAAATAATTCTGGCTCCTTTGGACTCTTTCCCAGTACCCCTGGTTTGATGGTTAAGAGGTGGAGCCATGGTGTGGACGAGCGGCTGACTAACCCTCAAGGCTGCAGGCAGTGTTTAAGTCTGTCTTTTGGGTTGGAATTCCCTTTCTTTCTTTCTTTTTTTTTCCCACACACACACACTGTATTTTATTTTTACAAGAGATAAATAAACTGACAGCAAGCATTGTAAATGGATGACCACAACAAAAGCAACAGTGATTGCGATGACCAAACACGAAACACACTCATGCTATGTCATAATATTGACATTCAGTCCAGTGATCCTCCACTGTAACAGCTCCTTTACTTTGCAGTGAAAATTGATTTGTATATTTTTTGCCTCTGAATCCTTGTGGGATTTTTTTTTTTATTCAAACAGAAAGTCACAAAAATAATCATCCTCATCAGTTCACTCAGTCCCATGTAATTAATTTTTTTTTTTCATCTTGATCTTTTGTTAGTGAAATTCCCTTTCTTTGCCATGTTTGGTACAATGATCCAATGTAGATGGAAACATAGGCCCACTGTGGGCAAAGAACACTATCCTTTTATTGAGGGAATACTTTTATGGACTACATAATACTTACACCCATTACCTTCTGATACAAATGTCAGAAATGGAAGCACTAAAAAGATTCAGAAGTACTTTCTCTAGAAGTCACATTCATTTTTGGACAACCAGAAAAATAGTGGGACTAAACATATAAAACTTTGACTAACACTAGGACCTCTCATGTTCCACCTGTTGAAAATATAAATAATTCAGTCAAACATATCAATTATAGCCTGGTACATTTTCATTTTAATCAAACATGGATAGTTTACTGAAATGTGAAAAGACTCCTCAGGGAAAGAGAAGTGGTATTTATTTTTTTTTAATTTTATTTATTTTTTTATTCAAACAGAAAGTCACCAAAATTATAATCAGCCTCATCAGTTCACTCAGTCCCATGTAATTAATTTTTTTCATCTTGATCTTTTGTTAGCACTTTTATGAGTTTATCAGTTTTCCATTAGAGTTCTGAAAATGCTTATTCATTCAGTTCAGCAGTACAGTCAGTTACCAGAAACCTGTACTTGTCAGAGTCTTTTCCATGAATTCCTTGAAGATGAAACCCTTTTATAGGAACATATTTGCAAAAGCATCAGAGTACACCCAGAACTGTCTGTAAATGACAAAAGACTTAAAAATGACCACGGAGAAGTGGTAGTTTTGCAATGCAGAATTCTGCCGTCTTTGCAGGAAGGACAGAATCCTATCACAGTGTTACTTGCTGAATAGTTCTTGGTATTGTTCTTTGAACTCAGTAAGTGTGAAAGCTCTTTTTTTCCCACCAAGACAAGCAGAATACGGTGAAGAAATACCAATATATTACCCACTTATTCTCGTTCTTTAACTTAACAGGTGAACTAGGTACTAGCCAATCCCCAGCAGGTGTTTGGGTTTATTCAGCATCCTGGAAGTATATGGTGTTTGACACTCCTGGGGATAACTAAGCAAGAAATAGAAGATTCAAAGCTTTTACATCGCTTAGAATCTCATTGGGGAGAAATCACTAACACGTATACAATAGCAACGAACAGTATAAAACGATGTGATAAGGCTGTGATATGGTGCCAGGGTTTAGAAGAGAGGCCGACTTCACCTGAGGAAGCTGCAGCTATGAGTCGAGTTACCCGTGGTAATGTGGGATCGGCCTGGGCCTAGAGGGATGGGTAGGAGTGTATAAGCCAGAGGCCAGGGGAGGAGAAGGGCTCTTCCAGGTGTGGGGAATCCCAGAACCTTTGACCTGATGCCTTCAGCTCCGTGAAGACGGAAGTAAGTGGAAACCTTATTTCTTCTGCTTAGCATCTCTCTGCTATGGCAAAACTTCAAAGGGCCCCTTTAAGAGTCTTCTAGGAGGACTGAAAACGGGGAGGGTTGGAGGGTTATGTCCCGAAAGTCGGGACCTCAGTTAAAATCCAAGCAAGTGGGTACTGAGCATCCAGAGGCCAGAAATCTAAGCCCTCTAGTTCAGGGTAGGAGTAGATACAGGAGGTGAATTGCTCTGGGGTTCAAGCAAGGAGCTAGTGGACCCCAGAGAATTCCTACCCCCAGCCCCCATTTTTGCACTTTGGAAATCCATGGAGCTTAAGATCAAAAAAAATTTTTTTCATCTGCCACCTGCCTATCTTGACTGTTTACACTGTTCTCATTAAACATAGATACACAATTAATTGCTGAGAGAGAAATTAAACGCATTATCAGTGAATCGATTTTATTTGCCTCAATCCAATAAGGAAAGCCAGTGTTCTCGAGAGGGTCACAGCTTCTCCTTGCTGTCTTCTTGAGCCTTGAGTAAACTGGGAGTAATCATATCTGCACTTTCTCCATTTCACAAAGTGGTAATAGATCTCAGTAAGGTAAAAAAATTTGGAGAATTTACAATATTCGGAGTGTAAAGCATTTTGAGTGACTTGGAAATAGGTTCTGTATTGAAAATGGCATAACTGCTTATTTTTTTCCTTCATGCTGTGGTACTTAAACTTGTAATTTCTACTCTCGTTACCCCACCGATTTAAATGGGAGCTCGATGGGAGATGTTTTGTTGTCTTTGAAACCACTGGGTTGGAATTTTAAATCCTTGGATATTTTTTTCCCCTCTGCCTGAGGAGAAAAGATACCGGAAATTCCATTTTTTAGTTTGGATTACCTCGTTTCATTTATATGCATACAGCTAAAGTACCTAGTGAGTTTTGCATGTGTGTAACTTAATATTTACAGGTAACACCTTGATGCAAGTAAAATAGATTAAGTGGAGAATATTTTCCCCACAGTATCCTTCTCTAACAAAAATAAGGTAACCCAGCACCACTCCTTAAATGAATGCCCCATCTGTCACCTCCATGCTCATCTGAGCCAACACGGTCCTGAGAGCAGTGCCCGGCCGAGGGTCTGCATGTGAAGCAGGGTGAGTTTAAGCACATGCTGGGAGAATCAGGATTTTAAGCTCCAAACTTGTATTTACCCTTAAGTGTTTCTCTGAACTATGAGGAACTAAAATGAAAACCTGTCTTTTTGGACTGTAATTACAGTTAAATTTCAGCCTCTCCTGATCAGTGTCAGGCATAGAATGTGATAAGAAGAAATTTAGTTGTTAAATCAGTGATCTAAAATACTGTAGTAGTCCAAGGTTGATGAATAAATATTATTTTAACATCTTATTTAAAACATTTCATGGTGTTTAATAGCATCAATATTTCATTCTAGTAAAGTGGTGCAACTTTAGGATTTGACGTGAAAGAAATGTAAAACCTATAAATAATGCTGATCACGTCTACATGATGAGAATTACCCTTAAAAAGCTATGCCCAGTTAGAAAACTGATCTTATGAAGGAAAAGTACACAGTTTTGCATTGTACTTTGTTTTATATAACTCAGTTAAATTCAGTAGAAGACTTAACACCATTTTAAGATATCGTATCCACTAATAAACATTTAAAAAATGTTTTGGGAAGCTTGGCACAGAGTAATTTATTTATTATTTTACAGTTGTTTTCCCTAGTTCCCCAAATACTTGGCTTTGTGGAACCTCAGGGATGGAAGGCATTTCTGAGATCGTCTATTGAAGCCTTTCATCCAAAGCAGAATCTCATCTATTAAGCTCCTTAATACTTAGTGATTCAGTGCTGCCTTTTGTACCACTTATTTGTGTTAAACATCCATCTCCACTCAATCCCCCTGTAGAGAATAATGCTCTTGAGGGCAGGAAACATGTCTTACTCATCTTTATGTCTCTGAGAGTACCTGGCATGGTCCTTGGCACAGAGAGGTACGAAAAGAACGCATCCTGACGATGCATTTAAACGCTTGATGCTAATAATCTCACAAACTGGCCCACTCCGTTTTGTAATGGCATTCTTTTTTTTTTCTCTCTTCTGACTTGAAATCTTCTTCCCCCTTGAGCAGTTTTAGGAATGGCTTTAATTCCATAAGGGATGTGGAAGCCCACCCAGTCATTTGGAGGGTGAGGCAATCCTGATGCTCAAGGTGGGAACAGAGGTCATGGTCAATCACTTCTCCCCATTGGCCCTGCTCCTGTCTTCTGATGCGTCCCTTTTTTTTATGGGACAGTTCTTCAGATGTTTGAAGGTCCTGGTTGTCCTGAGTCTTGAGTTCTCCAGGCTAAAAGTTTCTACTGTTTAATCTGCTCCTGACAGTAACAGCATAAGAGCTAACATTTACTGAGAGCTTCTTAAATGCCAGCCAGGCATTGTGCTAAACACTTAGCATGCCTGATCTTATTTGATCCCAGGTACAAATCCATCAGATAAGTATGGTTTTCGGATGAGGAAATGAGGCTTCCCTAAGCTTCCTTACATAACTTAGAAAGTCATAGTCAAGCCATAGTCATACCTTGGTCTGACAGATGCAAAAGCTCATGCTTTCAACCACTGCTTTGCACAGTCTTTCATACAGTATGATTTCAAATCCTTTCTGTTATGGTTTCCTTCCCCTGAATATACTCCTGCTGTTAGTTTAACCCTACTCTAAGTGAAATTCGTTTTTCCTTGCCATTCTAAAAGATTGCCTTTGAGCAGGGAAGTTAACGTGGAGGGCTTCAACTCTCTAAGCCTCATACTCTCAGAGTGGAAGTGGCCAGGATGGCAGGTGGCCTGGCCCAGCACATCCTCAGTGGGCAGTGGCCTGGATATAAGAATGGAGTCTGACCGCCATGACCCCGTGTGCCTTTCTTGCTCCTGGGAAATGTTAGGAAACGTGTTCTCCTTCAGCACTGTGGATGGGAGCTTCCTACTGCACCAGATGTTTTTTGAGGAGGAGGCTGGATGGGAAGAATTTGTATTTTTACAGATGGCCGGAGCAGTTTATGTATCAGGAAGTTTTCCATGGAAGGACTAACACATCCAAAATTGTTCTTTGAAGTTAATGGCAGGATGTGGTGAAACTACTTGGACCTCAGGAAAACACAGAGACACTAAAACAAATGCATGTGGTTTGTACCTACTCCCTTCCCAAACTAAAATATGACCCATGACAGCGTTTCCTCAACACACGGGATCAATTTCTAGATCAGATGGAGAGATGATACAATGAACATATTTGTGTTAAGGTTCCTTCCTTTAGTCCTCATTTCCACTGAGTCTAGTCTAGAATGGTCGGGTGGAGATGTTGGGACCAAAGTTTGTATGATATTATCAATGTCGGAAAAGCAGACGACTCATTTTCACATACGTGAGGAGAGACCAGAGTTCTAATCCTATTTCGTGTACCTTGGCAGAGGAAGAGAGTTGGGTTTTTAAAGCCACTTTTGGGGGGTAGACTTGGTGAGCAGCCCCAGGTGTCCACCGGTTGTCCAGCTGCAGAGCCTCCCAGCTGCTGTGTGTTTGCTGTCATCCTACCACCCTCATTTTTCCTCTGTTAACCTGCCTTGTTATTTCACCCCAAGGCTTTTTTAACCCGAGCTAGAATGGATTTAGCCCTACAAACCTTTGCTTTGAAAACACTTTTGATCTTTTTAGAGTTCCTGTAGGTTTTCCTGTGAGATAAAAATAGCTCTTTGTACCTTTTGTTTCCATGGTAATGGATTCCAGGACTACTTTAGAAAACCACTAACTTCATGTGCCAGTGGGAAGTTGGAGCGTGATGGTCTAATACAGTAAACACCAACCCACCTGTATGAGGAGAGAAATACCGTAGAACCACGGTCAAGAGATGATGTGACCATATATATTTTTACTGCAGTCAGCGGAATTTGGAAAGTGACTCCTGCATTGCAGGCAAATGGCTTGGGAGCGTTAGCATGAAATTTAATGTTCACTAATCAGCTCAAGGCGGAAAGAACCAAATTAACTTGAGCCATTGATTTCAAATTTAACAGTATTTAAAAAGCCGGGAAACCCTGTTTCTGAATTTTCAGCAACCTTCCAGAATTTTCCAAGTTGCCAGGCCTGCTCTTGGGAAGTCAAAGGAGGATGTAGGTGTAGGAGAGCCTTCCTTGAGCTGTTTGCCTTTCGGTGAAAGGAAGATTGTATCCAGAAACTCAAGGGAATCTACCTGGTATTGTCTTCAAATACACCTTTTAGGAACCTGGGATACAGACCAGAACTCAATAGAAAAATCTATTAGAGTTCGCTAAAGACAAGGCAAACATAAACAGCAGAGATTTTGGAGGGAAAAATAGAACTACTACTTTAATGAAAAGCCTTAGGTTTCTGAGTTTGTGGAAGGAGAAGGAATAATTAGATTTTTTGGGGCCAACTTCGACTCTGCCCCTACAACCCTGCTCTTTGTTATCTACCTCCTAAGGGAGAAAAGCAAGAGGAAAGAGAAAAGACAAAAGGAAGGAAAGACGAGGGGAGAGGAGAAAGGAAGACTGGAGGTGTGTGCCAAGCTGATTGTGCTTATTTGGAAGGAGAGGATGAATCAGAGCCCCTTTTTTTTCCTAACGTGGATTTTAATATTTAAAATTACCGGTGCCGTCATCGAGAATGTTAAGATACTTTTATGCTGAACTGATTAAAATTACATTTGCAATAATGAATGACATGAAATGTACAAATATCATCCCCAGGATATTTGTACATTTTTCTTTTTTGAAAGCTTAAAAATCATAAACAACTGTAATGGAAGGTTTTCAGAAGCATTCTTCTAAGAGACACAGGGCCGGCAGGTCCTATGAAGTGGTTTACCGTAGCACTGGGGGCTCCCCACCTGCCTGGAAGGATTCGGGAGTCCTGCCTCTAATACAATGAAAGGGAGGTTGAACTGCACTGGAACTCAGGATTCATTTTCTTTTTAGTATTTCTCAGACTGAAGATGCCAGTGAAAGTAAGTCTTTATATCTGGTAGGGAGAGTTTACCAAGGCTGCCTGATTCTGAACTCAGCTCATTTCTTTAAGCATTTGGGGCGCGGCCCCACACGACACACACTTGTTTCTTTCCTCTGTCCAAGCTTCATCCAACCTTCATCAAAGCCACCTGAATTAATTTTTTCCCAGCAGTATAGGTTGTAGACTGGGGCTTTTGGCTTTTGTAACTGGCATGTAAATATACCATACTCCCCCTGCAGGGGGCCTCCACTGTGCTGAAGGTTAGCGGAGACCCAGCCCCGGGCAAGGAGCCCCTTTAGGTGTGCTGGCAGGTCAGCCTGATGGCTTTGACAAGGGCCTTCCATGATTGTCAGTACGAACATCCCCAACCCACTGTAATTCCTGAGGCAAAGCTCTGTGGAATTGCCTGGAGGGTTCCTCCCCTTGGCCCTGCCCCAAAGGTACACCCCTGAGCAGCAGGGAGACTGCTCTCCTCCATGAAAAGGGTCTAGTTAGCTTGGGAGTAACCCTGGCATAGGAGGTGGAGGTGCCTCTACCCACCCCCGCTCCCTCCTCCTCAGTCTCTCCTTTGCCCTCTTCCTGCTTCCCTGTGGGCTGCTTGAACATTTTATAGAATTCCATTTTGACTTATCGGTTGTGTGGTTTTTTAAAAAAATTAATTTATTTTTATGTTTGGCTGCGTTGGGTCTTCGTTGCTGCACACGGGCTTTCTCTAGTTGCGGTGAGCGGGGGCTACTCTTTGTTGTGGTGCGCGGGCTTCTCATTGCGGTGGCTTCTCTTGTTGCGGAGCACAGGCTCTGGGCTCACAGGCTTCAGTAGTTGTGGTACACGGGCTCAGTAGCTGTGGCTCGCAGACTCTAGAGCACAGGCTCAGTAGTTGTGGCGCACGGGCTTATTTGCTCCACTGCATGTGGGATCTTCCTGGAGCAGGGCTCGAACCCGTGTCCCCTGCATTGGTTTAGGGTGTATCTCTTTATGTAGCTTTTTTTATTGGTTGTTCTGTGTATTACATTTATATACAGATGATTTATCACAGTCTCCTAGGGCTGACATTTTACCAGTTCCACTGAAATGTAGAAACTTACCTCCCTTTACCCTCCTCCTTTTATGATTGTTTTAAATATTTCCTCTGCATACCTTGAAAACCACAATAGACAGTGCTATGATTTTTGCTTTAATCATAAACTAAATTTAGAAAACAAAAGAGCAGTCAAGTCTGTTGTATTTTACTCATGTTTTTACTCTGTCTGTTCTTTCTTCCTTCCTGGTGTCCCAAGACTCTTTCTTTTATCTTTTCCTTTCTGTTTAGAGAGCTTCCTTTAGCCATTCTTTCAGGGTAGGTCTGCTGGCAACGGATTGTCTTAGTTTTCCTTCTTCTGAGAGTGTCATCTATGAAGAATATTTTCTCTGGATATAGAGTCCTGGGTTGACAGTTTTATCTTTTAGTGCTTGAAAAATGTTGGGCCACTTCCTTCTGGCCTCCTTGATTTCTTATTACAAGTCCTGTATTATTCAAATTGCTTTTCCCTTAGAGTTAATGCATCATTTCTCTCTGACTACTTTTTTTTTTTGTCTTTGTTTTTAGTTTTCAGAAGTGTGACCATGATGTGTCTTGATATGAATTTCTTTGGTTTGCCGTGTTTGGTGTTCACTGAAATTCTTGAATTTGTCTTTTGCCGAGGCTGGGAAGTTTTCAGCCGTTATTTCTTCAAATACTTTTTTGGGCCCACCCTCTTTTCCCTCTCCTGGGAGCCAGAAGACCTATATTTTAGATCTTTCATTATAATCCCACAGGTCTCTGAGGCTCTGCTCATGTTTTTCAGTCTACTTGCTGTTTAATTTCTATTCTTCTGTCCTCAAATTTATGGATTCTTTCCTCTCTCTGCTCCATTTTGCTGTTGAGCCCATCTCAACGGCAAAATGGAGTGAGAGCTTTTTTCTTTTTTTAGTTTCAGTTATGGTATATTTTAGTTCCAAAATTTCCATTTGGTTCTTCTTTCTATCTTCCCTTTGCTGAGAATTCCTACTTCTTTGTCATATCGTTCCAATTTTTCATTTGTTTCAAGAAAGTAATTGCTCACTGAAGCTACAGCACTCTGGCTGCGAGAAGGAGGGGTGCTTGGACACTGCTCCCTACATGAGCTTCCCCGACACTCCTGGGCATGGTTACTGCTGAGTGTGCGTGGTAAAGTCCTGAATCTCCACTAGGTTCCTCTGACAGCTCCTCAGCTGGGATTGCACCCGGAGGAGATGAAAGTCCACTCTCCTCACTCAGGCGTCTCTGACATCATCCTGGAGGGGGTGTTGGGACACCTCGGTAGAGTCTATGCTCCTGTCTAGGCCTTTGCTGGTGGGGTGGTGGTGGGACTGCAGGTTTTTCCTGTAGTATTTAGCTGGAGTAGAGTGATTATTATCTAAAAGTTTTCTATCCGAAAGGGACTAGGCTGCCTCTTCCTTGGCTCTTGGGTTAGAGACAGGAGTTCTTTATTTTTGTCTATGCCTGTTGGCATTTCCAGCTTGCTGGCTTCTCCAGTATCTAGTCTGGAATATATGAAGAAAAAAGAACATCTAGGAACTCACCACCATGTCATTCCTTGGGTCCTGAGGTCCTTAACTTTCCTGACTTCTCTTTACCTTTTGGAGTTTTGCTGTGTTTGTTTTAGATAAAATGTCCCCATTTTTAGTTATACCCATGGGAGGAAGACGGAAGAGTATATTTACTGCATCTTCCCGTCAGAGCCCCCTTTGATCCTCATCTTTATCCACCCCAGTCACCCTTTATATTGCTTCACTTTCTCAAGATCAGAGAATGTGGTACAGTTTCAAGAACATAAATAATTGTATAGGAAGCTTAGCTTGGAACAGGCATTACTGCAGGGTAGAACCAGCCTCAAATATTGGAGCAATGGCAAGCACAGTTCGGTGACGTGGCCCAGTCACACGTTCTGTGGTTAGCTGAACCTGGGTTCAAATCCTGTTTCTACCTTGTAATTGTTACATAACATTGACGTATTATTGAGCTTCCCTGAGCCTCATTTTCCCTACCTGTTATGAGGATTAGAAGTAGCATATTCCTGGTGCCTCTGGCACATACTAGGTCCTGTAAAAGAACAGCTATTATCGTTACAAAGAAGGTTATAAATTCTCCAGATATTTTGTCAATAATCTGACCTTTGCCAGGAAGGAAACACGTCCAAACTCAGTGAGGATGCTGTTTTTTCTAAACAAGTCATAGTTGAATAAGAAGCCCCAGAAATGATGTCTTCCCATCCCCAATACTGCATCCGGATGAGAGCATCAGTTAGAACACGGAGCAAGCACAGTGATTCGTCTAAGGAAGTGGAGTAGAGTCATTTCAGGGGCAATGGGTAGCTTGTTAATGCTGTGATGAAACCCCCATTCTCTGTTTAAAAGATTTCGCACTGCAGGAAGCAAGTTAAGGGACCTTGGGGGAGGCTTCTCTCCTCCCTAAAGAGAACCGGAAGAATGACTCATTGATTGTATTTTAGGCGATGTTCCGCTGCTGATAACTGCAGCTTGGTTGTTTACTGACTTCAGAATATGTCTTTCAGCTTCTGTTTACAAGTCAGGTGAGGTCTAGGATGGCAGGAAGGAGGGGCTTGGTTCTATTCCCTGGGGAAGGGTGGACTTCTAAGCTGAAAGGGACAAGGGAGCTCTTCCTGGCTGGCTGAGCACTGGATTTCATATTGATGGGCTCTGGATAAAGACAGTCCATGGAGGCCTTTGGACCACTGTGGGGTCTGAACCAGGATGCCAGCTTGGAACACTCATGGAGAAGCACAGCATCAGGTTCCCTAGATGTAGATGGGGATTCTTATGCAAGTGACTTATTAAAGAGCATCCTCAGGGGAAAGAATGTAGTTTCAGGTGAAGCCTAGTGTCAGCTTGATCCCATGGGGTGCTCTGTAGCATCCACTGAATTAGAGTCTGTTCTGTCTCGAGGCAAGGAAGTGGGGATTTTGTATCCTTGTACCAATCAGTCCTGAGCTAGGGACAGCCTAGCCCTAAGTTAGGGATAATTCCCAGGCATCTTTGGTCAAGGTGGCTCTATCACCCAAGGCCAGTTCTCTGGAGAAGGTTATAGGTGTGAGGTTAGGAGTAGCATTGTCAGCAGCTAGAATAGGGATCCCTGGGAACAGGAGCAGGGTTCAACAGGGTCTATAGCCCCAGGCTTCATCAGGGGCACCAAGTGAAAACCATTGGCTTGGGTAACAGAAGGCCTGGCTAAGTTGCCATGACCTTGAGCAAGTCATTCAATCTGTCTGCCTTCCATGCAAAAAAAAAAAAAAAAAAGGATTGGCACAGATGGACGCTTAAGGCCTGATTGACTCAGGTGAGTTGCTTGAGAACGCTGGGTCTAGTAAGACCTGGGCCTCCTGGCCTATGGCCCACAGAGACCTCCAACAAGAGCAAAGAAGGCAACCGCGAGGTCATTGTCATGTGGCCTGAAGCCCAGAGACTTCCTTCCCTTGGGGGCTGAGGACTAGAATTAGACCCACGTAGGCCTAGGGCTGGGGCAGAATGGCTGCATGGCTTGGTGACCGAGGGGACGGCAAGAAGGTCCACATCAGGGACTTAGTCTAGACAGAAGATTCTAGGAGGTACCAAGGGTCTTTGCTCCTTGTCTAAGTGGTTGCAGTGGGAATCTACTCTAGTTAGACGTTTGGATAAATGTGTTCAGCATCTGGACTTCAGTTCCTTCAATTGTGTAAACCTTTTTCTTGATTTTAATTCCATCCATCTCATAAGAGCCCTTTTTGTAATAGGATTGCATTATTCATAATATTTTGCAATAATTCTTTGACTCATTATTGCAGTTTGTGCCCTGGTCAGGAGCAGAGGCAGATGTTTCTGTATTTTCGTATGTTTCATGTGCAGAAACTGTACAGCTCCAGGAGCAGCTGGAGCGGGTGAAGGTGGAGGACAGAGTGAAGCCTCAGCCGCGTTGGTCCTGGGGCTCTCAGGATAGTGAAGTTCCTCCTTATAATTCTAATTCTAATTTAACAATTAAAAAAAAATTAAATGGTTCTTTATTCATAAACTTGATGCAAGTTTACAACATTTACTGTCCATTGCCAAGTGAATCTGCAATGAAAAATAAGGTCCAAAAACCCCTCCAAAAACAAAAACCATGCCAAATGTGTAGCTGTCAATCTGCTAGGCATCAGGATATTAAAGAATTCAATAATGTATTCAAGATTTAGCCTTAGATTTAAGGAACTTTAATGCTTTAAAGAATTCTGCCTTGTCACTTGTTATCTGAGCAACGGGCAATCAGAACTTTATACAAATGTAACCAAGTGAACAAGAATGCCAGAAAAATCTTTTCCTACGGTCCTTTTAACCAAAATAGAAAAAAAATTAAACATAGTAATGCAGAAGTGCCAAGCCTCTTGGATGTGATTTACAAAGTTAAAAGCTGAGTATTAAAGCACGAGAAACACTTCTGAACTTTGTAACTGGTTTGTGCAGAAAAAACGTCTAATTCAGACAGTTTCCTTCTCTAGGATGGAGGTTTCTAATGAGAACATTTTGTTGTTATATGACATGCATCATATTTTGCTCAGCTGCTCTTGTTGAAATAGTTGCATAGATTCAGTGTTGGTCCCTGAAACTTGTTTGGTGTTTCAGAAACTTATAGGTCACCGTCCATCAAAATAAACTTCTGAGGAGGTCCCTTCTTTCATGCAGATCTTTTGATTACAAAGCTGTTACCACTCACACTTTAGCTCATACTGGACACCCTCCCAGGCTAGAAAACATCATCACTGTAGAGTTGGATCTCAGGTCAAATCAACTGCCTTCACAGCAGGTTATGGAGGAAAGCTTGAGCCAAGCATTTACTGTCTGGAGTTGGATGTTTCTGAGAAGTTTTCAAGCTTGTTTAATTTACTGCTAAAAAGACCAGATTCTTACGGGACCAGTGTCTTTTCCCCATTTGTTTAAAGCATTCTGCATCTGAGAAAGCTGCAGTCCCCTTCAGAGGGAGGAAGGTCTCAGCTTGGTACAGCAAAAGGCATCCTGTCCAGGAGTGAGCTGCCTGTTTGTGTGGGTCCTGCCATGTTTGGGTGTTGCTTAGTGGATTGGCTTTTCCAAAGGAGGAGACAATTTGCTGCGTGGTCAGCAGATCCATGGTCTGCGGGGCTTGTGCCTTGTGCACCTCACATGCGTCATCTCCTCTGGGTGGAGCTTTGGGGATGGACGTGGAAGCTCACAGGCACATCACTGGATCTGCATGAGGATAGTGTGGCAATGCTACTTTTTCTGCTGACTCTCCTTTCTCTGGGCTCTTGAAATATCTGTGGTCATAAATAGTGGCTTATTTAAAATTCTATGCGTGACTGTAAAAATAGTTTCATTTAGAAAGAAAAATGAATAATTTTAAGTACCTCCTTAGGAGATTTAGTAAAAACATGACTTACGGAATAATTTTTGGCACGGAAGAAGAAAAGCCTTCACTGTACTTCACTGTACTTTCAGTCTTGCAGTAGCTGACATTCTAAAGATGAGACTTCCTTCCCTGGCTGAGATGTCACCCAGACAGGTAGCACCATTCACTACTAATGATGATTGATGGTAGTCAAAAAAGTTCTTCCGTGTCAAGAGGGCACTTGGAAGGCAGGTTATAGAGAGCAGTTCTCACTGCCTGAAAGCACTTGTTATCACGCATGCTTTGATGAAGCAACACATTGCCAGTCTTGACATAATGAGAGCCGGGTTTCAGGAGTTACTTCTGCAACCTTCTCTTACCTGCCGAACTATAAAGACAAACTATTTTGAGGATTAAAGGATGGAATCCCTTTGTGCTTTGTTGAAGCAGAACTGAAAGGTTCATAATGACAGACAGAACCATTAGGAAGCATGAAAGAAAAAGCAGCAGCAGGGCTGAAAGTGTTCTGTGTAGAAAGGAGTTGATGCCCTTTGAACATTTAAGTTCAAATAACGTGCAGTCCTTTATCTCCAAAGACCACATTACTGACCCACTGTTGGTAGAGCATGTGCTATGGGCTGTTTTCCAGCAGAGGGGATAGATTTTATTCAGATCTGCCTTCTCATGCTTGCCAGAGACCTCCTTAGGGACCAGTGACAGCCACCAAGGAGCCTGAAGGCGGGAGAAAGGGGAGGCTGGATTGTAATGGCTAGCGCTTACTGAGTGCTTGTGATGTGCTGGGTTCCCTTTTAAACACTACGTGAATCACCTCAGTTATTCTTCACAACCAACCACGTTAGGAGGCAGGAATGCTTATTAGTCCCACCTTACAAATGGGGAAACTGAGGCTAAAGAACTTGCCCATGGCACACAGCTAGTAAATGGTGCAGCTGGGATTTGAACTCACTGAGGCAGATGCTGAGGCTGCAGCCCTTAAGCACTATATCCTGCTGCGGTCTAGTTAGCAGCTGGGAACATAGACTCTGGAGTCAGAGAAACATGCACTCAAATCCTGACTCCCCCCACTGACTGTGTTATGAACTTGAATGAGTTACTTAACATTGTTGGGGCAAGAAAAGAAGTCAGCCAGAGAAGCCTGCTACAGATCGCGGCACAGAATACGCGCTCAATAAATGCTAGCCGCCCTTGTTGTTAGCATTTTGTTTATTGTTTTCATTTTGCCGGAGAACAGAGTGAAGCTAAGAGGTGGAAGCTTTCTACCTGAGGGTGCGTAAGAAAGAATTACCTTGACGTTCTTATTAACAGTGCAGATTTCTGGGCCCCTCTCATGAGAGATTCTAATTCGGTAGGGTCTGGAGGAGTGGTGGATAATTGGACCCAGAAACCTTTATTTTTAGCAAGGACTTTAGGTGATATGGAATGGCTGGTCCACGGAGCCCACATTGAGAAGCTCAATGGTGTGGCAGTCACAGAACTGCCCTGTTCTTATCCTGGCCGGGCTGACTGGCCAGATGGTATGCATAAGGCTTGAAATGTACCCAAATCCAGAGCAGCATTTCGTAACTGATTCGTGCACTGGGCCATAGGCAAGCAATAGAGTGGCGCACAGACATTCTGTAGACCCTCTCTTAATCATTAAAAAACAAATCAACAAAAACAACCATCAAAATGAATTTATAATTTCTGTATTGGCAATTTTAGAACGTGTGCTGGAGCAAACATAGGAGAAAATCACAGACTTTTAGAGCTGGTTCTAGAGGTGCTGCAACTGGAGGACCAGAGGTGGAAACAACTTGCTTAAAAATCACACAATTAATTGGCGGCAAAGTCTACGATAGGACTTTGATGTTTGGATACCTGGGCTACCTCTGGACAGGGAGCCAAAACTTGAACTCTTTTGGGGGTTCTGCATTCCCTGAATTTAGGGTGACAGCATAAAGGAAGCAGGAGTCTCTTACCTGCTTGCCATTCGCGCCTTTTCTGTCTGGATGCTGTTCTCCACCACATGCAGCCAGTAGCTGCCTACTCATTCTTCAGGGTCTTTTGTAAGCTGCTGGGACAGTCTCTCTGCCTGTCTCCCACAGTTGCTGCCACCAGAATTCATTACTCCCCCTTTGGCCACTACTGAACCTTAGGGCACTTATTGCACTTAATGGGGATTTGTTTTGCTACTTGTCTTATTTCCTGATACACAATTGGGGGCACAAGTGAAATCCACTCTCATTTTCCACACTTGCAGACATTGTTAACCACTTATTCATTTATTCTCATATGTGAATGGAACACCCACTATATACACCAAGTACATTTAGAGAATACAGGGAAAGCAAAGTATGGATTTAATGAGGAAATCCATTAGAAAAAACTAGATAATGTAAGTGACTGATATGTAATGTGAAGAAGATAGAAAAAGGGTGATGTGATACATAGGTAAATGCGATAGTGGTGGGGCTTCTTTGGACTGGGTGGCCAGGGGAGGGCCTCTCAAAGGGTCTCTCATTTGAGCTGAGACCCAGATGATGAGACGCGGGATCCATATAAAGATCTGAAAGAAGAGTCTTCTGGACGAAAGGAAGAGTATGTGCCAATAAGCTAAAAGGAGAATGAACTCAGCATCTTTGGAGAACAGAAGGAAGCCAGTGTGAAGAGACGAGAGTAAGAAGAAGAGGGTGTGAGACGAAGACTAGGAGACAGGCAGGGCTGCATCTTGTACAGCCTTGGAGACCATGAAGGAGTCTGGATCCTAGTCTAGGGATGATGGGAAGCTAGTAGAGGTGCTGAAGCAGGAACGTGGCAGGGTAACGTTCACATTTTTCACAGATCACTTTTATCTACTGAAGTTTGACTTGTGCTCAGATTCTTAACACAATACTCTAGACAATCTCTACTTATTGATCAGTTTGCACTTAAGGAAAAAAACAAAACTTTTAGGCACTCTTGCTAAACTCTTTGAGGATCAAGTTCATGTTTCAATCACTTTTGTATGTCTAACACTTTGTACTGTGCCTGGCTAAGAGTAGGTTCTTGGTGAATATTTGTTGTATAAATGAATAGTTTCTAAATTATTTTGTCCTTTGGAATAAAGAAGTAGCAAAGTTCTCTCTGTTGGGTGACCTTTTAGCGAGTCCACTAAGTGGTAAGTGGTAGCGTATTTTGAAAATGGATTGGTTGACATTCCAGCTTATTTCAGTTCACTTCAAACACTTTTTAGTTCTATAAAATTCAGATATAGCTAAGCTGGGAGGTAACAGCGGGGGCTTTGGAGAGGCAAAGTGATAGCCGTAATGTCTCACTAGCCTTTAAGCATCAGATAGGGAAGGCCTGATGGACTTCTGCCTCTGGTATCATGACAGACTGAGAGTTTTGAGAAACTCTCCTAATTATGCACACTGAGAAATGCTGGATATCATACAAATATGTGTAGCCAAGCTCATAAAAATTGAAGGTAGATCCATAGGGGCTGAAAATGAGGAGAGAGCTGACATCACGGTGGTAAGTGAGCAGTATGAGCTATGGGCTGCCTTGTGGGTACCTGAAGATTATAGAAACCCGGAGCCTTGGTTTTCAACTGCTGTAGAGCAGGGGGTGAGTGAGGGTAAGTGCGTGTCGCCCATTATGGGATTGGAGACAAGGTCTTGGGCACTTTAAGATGGGGAGTTAGGACTCATTAAGACCCTGCAAAAGCCAGGAGTCTTGAAGATCTGTACCCTCAATGAAAAGATGGACCAGAATAACCCATCTGGCAATGAAAGTTGCTATGAAAAGTTGTTTGTTCAAGCCTTGGCTGGGAATGGAGGAATTAAAAAAGAGTCTCTCCTGAGAATTTGGACCTCATGAGGATTTGGGGTTTAAATTTACATTTTCTACATATGCTGTCCAGGAAACCTCAAGTGAATTAAGATGATTCTAGCGTGGAAGAGGCTCAGCATGCCTGGCAGAATCAGATGAGGATCTTCTCTGGAGGAATGCAGGCACAGCCGAAGCTCTTTAGAATCCCCACAGATTGCGATCAGCCCTGAGTTCACAATAAAAAGTTACCAATTACACAGAGTACACAAGCCATTAAGTAGAAACAAAAACCAGTAGACTCACATGTTCCAAGGACCTCAACATAAGAATGATCAGAGCCAGAAAATAAACTAAGTATCCTTAAAATGTTTATAGACATAAAAGACAATTTTTAAAGCATGGACAAGGGACAAGAAGCTATTAAAAATGACTAGGCAGAATTTGAAAAAGAATCAAGGTGAAATTCTGGAAATAAAGATTATTATATTTGAAATTAAAAAAAGGATTTGAACCACCAAGTATTTTGTTTTGATAATCTGATAGAAAGTTAGAGTTTACAATGTTCTTAAAGGAATACACATAGAAAGGTATAAAAATCATAAGTGTAAAACCTTATGAATTTTCACAAATGAAATGTACCGCATAACCAGTATTCAGCTTAAGAAACAGAATGTTATCAGCATCTTAGAAGCCCCTTCATGTGCTCCTCTAGGTAAGCTCCCCACTCCAAAGGCAACACTCTCTGGAATTCTTCTCTTTTTTAACATCTTTATTGGAGTATAATTGCTTTATAATGTTACGTTAGTTTCTGCTGTATAACAAAGTGAATCAGCTATACTTATACATACATCCCCATATCCCCTCCCTCTTGCATGTTCCTTCCACCCTCCCTATCCCACCCGCTAGGTGATCACAAATATCCTGAATTCTAATACCATATTTAGTGTTGCCTGTTTTTTTTTAAAAATAATAAATAGATTTATATAGTATATACTGTTTTGCATATGACCTTTATCTCTCAACATATGAAAATAATAAAAAACATGAAATTCATTTATATTTTTCTATTACTTGTCGTTCGCTTCTTGTTATTTAACATAGTATTCCATTGGGTACATATACCACACTTTATTCTATTGCTGATGGGCATTGGGTAGTTTCTAGTTTTTGGCTATTATTTATCCATTCCTGTTGGTTTATATCTAGGAGTGGAATGGCTAGGTCCTAGAGTACACGTGTGGACAGCATTAGTAGAACTGCCTAACCATTCCCAACTTTTTCTAATCTAGGTGAAATCTTGTGTAAAAATACAACAAATAAAACAGTATTCAAAATGTCAGAACAAAACAAACATACTAATGAAATGGATGGATTAACAGATTAGACCCAGTGAAGAAAGAATCAGTGATTTGGAAGATAAATATGAGAAATTACCCAGGGTGCAGCATAGAAAGACAAGAGGATTGAAAAAGAGAGAAATCGAGACATAAAGTATAAAATTAGAAGATGCAACATATGTCTAATTGAAAAAGGCTCAGTGGAACTGAGTTAGAAAGAGCCTGAAATGATCTAACTCAACATTATCCAATAGATATATAATGTGAGCCACACATGTAGAAAATTTAAAATTTCTATTATATATGTTTTATTTAACCCAATATATAAAAATATTTTTATTTCAGCAGGTAATTGATATAAAAATTATGAATGATATTTCACATTCTTTTTTTTATACTAGGTCTTCAAAATCTGGTGTGTAATCCTACACTTATAGACTGTCTTAATTTAGACTAGTCACATTTCACGTGCTCTGTAGCCATACATGGCTAGTGACTACCATATTAGTGCAGATCTAACCAATGAAGGTGTATAGGGAGGAGAAGTTGACTGAAGGTCACTAGGTACGTGGAGAAGTGAGCCAGTTGTAGCAGGAGGATGTGTTGGGAGGTTGGGAGGAATGTGGGTTAGTGTAACATCGCAGTGGTGGCATCAAGCTTTGGGTTTACATGCGTTCATATCCCTCTGTACACTTATTATGCCCTTCAACATCCAGTGAGTTGTAAAATTACAGCTGTTGAGTCATTCAGAGCAATAGTAAAAAATGGTTTAGTACTAGAAGAGAAATATATCATATCTGTTGAATTTACAGAGGTGATTTGGAAATTCAGAATTTAATTATCCTCATGCAAATTTGACCAGCAGCCTAAAGTGAGCATGTCTGACATTTACATCAAAGTTCACTGTGTTTATTAATAGAAGCAGGCAGGTTGGAAGTGGTTTTCATTTCTTTGGCTGTAATGATATGAAAACTTGACAGTGAATATAAGTAGGTTGTTACCTTGGTTTTTATGTCTCAGTTAAAAGAGAGCACCAGGTCCTAGTGTGCTCCTATAACACAAAAGCTATGTTATCAGGCTCTGAATCAAATACCTTATGAACTTGACCCAAATAACCTCAGACTTCCTGGGAAATTCTATGTTTGGGTAAGATACATGACTGCAGTCAGTTGGGTCACTGTTGTAACAGCTTCAAAAGCAGTGAAGCAAGGAACTTGGAACCTCTGTCTAGCCTCTGCTATTTGAAAAGTAGTAATAACACTGCTATATTTAAAATAGATAACCAACAAGGACCAACTGTATAGCACAGGGAACTCTGCTCAATACTCTGTAATAACCTAAATGGGAAAAGAATTTGAAAAAGTATAGATACATGTATATAACTGAATCACTTTGCCGTACACCTGAAACTAACACAACATTGTTAATCAACTATACTCCAATATAAAATAAAAATTAAAAAAAATAGTTATAAAGTTGAAAATGTATTTTTGTCCTTAAAAATACCTCTTAAAGTGCTGTATTTATTTGTGTAATCATAACACTTTTTAGCCTGGCTCTGCCAGTCCAAAAATAGGGGTGTGACTATTACGTGAGGGAGACCATTATGTAAGGTTGGGATCTTTATAATGGAAAAAAATTCTTCTTTTTTCCCTTGGTCTAAGTATGAGACCGACTCAGCCAAATAAGTGCTGCCATTATGTTTGATTATGAGGCTAGCAGTGAAATTATTAGTTTAATCCAATTATCCCAAATACTGGCACATAGAGATCTAGAATGTTCTACTCTACTAACTTTGAGATACTCTTTATGTTGGCTTTCACAAGTTTATGAAACAGTCTCAGTCTAAAGTAGAACTTATATCAAGTTGATCATCTTAAAAGGTATGTGAAGGCATATCCATCAGATGTTGAACCTGTTATTTGTGCCTATTATCTATGACGCCAAAGGGAACTATTCAAAGCCAATGCCAATGTCCTCCCGGTGTCATGAAATTGAGTTTACTGGTGATGCTGAAGATCATCCAGTGGAAAGGACAGTCAGCCTCTGTATCTGTGGGTTCCTCGGATTGAAAATATTCAGAAAAAAAATTCGAAAATTTGTTGTATGCAGGCAACTATTTATATAGTATTTACATTGTATCAGTTATTTTAAGTAATCTAGAGATGATTTAAAATGTTGGATTTCTCAGCTTGGATTTCTGTGGGTTTGCAGAATGCTAAGGTGCTTTCTTTCTCTCCTGCTGAATTATGCACAGGAAGACTGTTGCTGAAGCTGGTCGGACAGGCATTTGAGGTACATATGCCTTGAAGTTTTTCTGAAGTTTGCTGTTATCATGGAGGCATATTAATTCCAAGGAAATAAAACTTCTCAGGATTACAGAAGATCTAGCTGTGGAAAATCCCAACATCAAAAGATTTTTATGTATATTAGAAAAAGATGACTTACTCAATCCAAATTTATTTAGCAAAGCCCACATGTATCTTGAGGCTACCCTGCTTAGGGCAGTTCTTAGGCAGGGAGAATCATATAGGACTATAGAATTGATCTTTCAGAATACGGAGGCTAAAAGTTTCTATATTGATTAGGAAAACCCAAGTTAAATGGATTAATAGTCTCAACTCAGCTGTTCTAATAGATGACTTTACCACGTTGGGGCAAGCATATTTACCACATTGGGGCAGGCGTACCAGAATGGTAGGGAAAGCCAGCTTCAGAAGGAATCATAAGCACATTGGTGGGACAGCATGACTGTACATCACCCACAGGAGCCAATTATTCTAACTCTGTAGGTAGAGGTTGAGGAAGACGCTAGGATTTAGCGGTTGGGTGGAGAAGTACATTTGTCAGGAAGTCAAATTGAGTGGTTTAAAGACCGATTCTGGGAGTCACTCCATTGTCCTTGGTCTCTCCCAGGTACACATGTTCTTAAACTTTTGTTTGATTTTCTTCAAATCAAATAACCGATTCTGGTACTGATGTCCTATATGCCAATGGCTCTCATCCACCCATAGCTGGCAGGGCTTCCTCTTGGAGCCTGGCATCGGGCCTCATCAGGCTCGTCACTCCTATGGGGATGTAATCGCCTGAGATGCTGGTCATCAGCTCTTCTGTTTCAGAAGGAAAAAGAGGGATCTGTTTTGTTCATAGGTGCCTGGAGAGAGGTGAGAAGAGAGGGAAACACGTGGAGTCTAGCTGGAGAGAAGTAAAGGCCAGAAGAGAAAGGAGTAGTGTCTGTGAAAGGCCACATAAAAGTTTGGGCAGGAAAGAACTACAGGGCCCAGGTAACATTAGAAAGCAGGTGGAGCCTCCATCTTCCTCTCCTCACTGGCTGTGGACCCCAGGGGAGATTGACACCCTGGATCCTCCTGTGCCCCCGGCCGAGTGCACTGGAGAGCTGCAGAGCAGCAGGGGAGAGGATGACTCCAGAAAGTCGGTGATCCTGAAGACATGGCAGCCTGCCAGGTCTCCACCTGGCTCCGAGGAGAGGCCTCGCAGAAAGGCCAGAGTGGAGGAACCGAAGTGGTTAGTTTTTGTGCTTGTTGGTGATGAAGCAGCATCTGATAGTCCCCCTGAAAGAACCGAGGAAGACTTCAAAGGAGGCCTGAGCCCTAGTAATTCAGGCATGAATGGAAATGTGACTACATCTGTATCCATGGGCTGGTGAAACTTGCAATATTTGGAATATATACAATCCTTTATTTCTAAAATGGCTGTGATTATGGTATGTTTAATAGCATTCACACATGTGAGGCCAAAAAATTACTTAGCACTAATTTACAAATCAATCACAGAACTTTCTGCCCAGGAAGGAACTTTAGGAAAAATCTACTGCAACCCCCATGATTTAGAATCAGAGAGCAAAAATAGGAAGCGACTTAGCTCTGTGATATCGGGCATGTTGGTGGCAGTTAGGACTGTATCTAGAGCTCCCAGGTCCTAGACTTAACCATTTTAGAACAGAAAGCAAGAGGCAGGGGTGAAATAGAAAAGAAAAATCAGTAAAACATACGACGGACAACTTGGTTTTACATCAAGTTGGAATGCCAAAAAGTCACATTTTAACACTAGTTATGTACCAAACCCTTCAGTAGTCCTCTAGTTCTGTGAACAGTACATGTGTACATTTAAGAAAAAGGTTCTGAAATTTCAGTTCTGTTAGGTATCAATGTGAATCGTGTCTTTGATCACTGTATCTTTGGTGTCCCCACCCTGTAGGTTTTATTATGGGAGAAATTTAGTGGTGGTTGGTTTCCCTGTGGGAGGGAACATGAGTCAGCCCACTCCCAGCTCAGAGCCTTGCTCTGGCAACTTCCTTTACCTTAGATGCTCTTCCTCTAAATCATCCGAAAACTGTCTCCTTCTCATCTTTTAAGTCTCAGCTCAAGAATCACCTCTCTTGAGAAACTGTCACTCCTCACCCTCCCTTCCCCAGGCTGGCTATCTCTATCCCACTGACTCTCAAATTTTGTCCCCTAAGAAACATTTACTGAAGTCTGCAGACATTTTTGACTGTCATGACTGGGGTTCGGGGGTGCTAGTGGGTGGTGGTCAGTGATGATGCTAAATATCTTATCATGCACGAGACAGTTCTCCACAACAAGGAATTATCTCATCCAAAATGTCACTAGTGCCAAAGCTGAGAACCCTGCTCTCACCCTTTGCCTTACCTTTGATTTTCTAACATTGTACCACAATCTTATTTGTTTACATGTTTTTCCATCTGTCTTCTCCCATTCCACCCCCTTGAATGAAAGCTCTACCAAGCCAGGAACTGGGTTTTGCTCATTATCATAGAGGCTTCTGGGACAGTCCTGGGCATCGAGTAGTGCTCCATAAATGTGGATTGAATTGATTGAATGAATGACTCCATCGCTACCACTGGAAAAATCACTTACAGGGCCAGCTGTGCTATGGTGCAGCATTCTCATTGATGAAAGAAACCAAGGCAGAACCACCAGGGAAAACAGAATGGCTTTTTTCTTTTGGGTCTCATACAATCAGGATCAGCACAATTTTGTCTTTCAGAAAACCAACAAATGAAAAAAGGCGAGGGTTATTGAAAACGAGTGGGTCCTGCCTGTGTGACAGCTGTCGGTGTAATCCTGTGGCTTCTATGACAGTGGTTATCTAGGCTCACGGCAAAGGGGAATGGAAATGAAGCCATTTGTATGGGAGCTACATTTGGCAAAGAGTAACAACTTATTGATTCAGGCTGTCCAAGAAACCCATGTTTCTTTTCCATGTCTTTTCATTCCCAGTCTGGGTTGAATTGAAAACACAAATTCTACTCAAATGTATTAACAGCTCTCTAATGTAAGCTATCAGCCACGAAGAAATGAAAAGAATTATTTGAAGCACTCCAGAAGGCCAGAGTTTCAAGCTGGTTTATTTTACCTGATGTATTATCAAAAAAGAAAGAGCAACGCTGCCCTAATGCCAAATCAGGGATGCATCTGTACCGTTTCCTCAATAGAACGGGATAATACAGAGTGAGTGCATCTAACTAGCAAAATGTGATCAGGAGCATCATGGAAATAAAGACTGAAAAGTGCCTCAATGGCTTTAAAATTCGCAGATGGCAAATCAAGTAAAAGATCTGTTTATCACCCTCCGAATGCTCTCTGTAAAATGCACATCTGAGGGCTGGGAAGTTTCTAATGGCAGCTGCTGCACGTTAGGAAACCTCACTGGAATCCTTGGCTCTTGGAACCCAAGCTCTTCTGGTGTCTTGCTGCAGGATGGGGCAGCTGCTTTCCTGACCACACAGCTTCTGGACGCTAAAACTGAGAAGCCATTGTGCTTTGCCTGGAGTCTTTGAAAGCAAACATGAGAGCATCAAATCTGTATAATAATGCACTGGAGGTTGTGATGTCATGTTCTAGGTTTCATAAAGTCTTGCATAAACAGTTTGATATAGAATATTACAGAGTAGTAAAAGCTGCTTTCTAGTGTTTGGGCTCTTTCTGTCTACAATTCAGTGAATGTGACATACATTAACTGCACAGCTCGGCTACCGCATTTATTTATGCTATGGAAATGTAACTTAATTAATGAACTCCATAATCAATTAGCACGCCAGTACATTTTGACCACTACTCTTATATTTAGCATATGTTCTATTTTTAAAATATTTAAGTTAATCCCTCTTTATTTGCATTACTTACATTCCAACTGTTTTATTAAAATAAAATTTTAAAAATTCTGCAATCCAGACATTTCTTTTATAGCTATGAGGAGTTTCTCCTTTCTTTTTCCTTCTCTCCCTCTTCTGTCTCCCCTACTCTGTTTTCCTTTCTCTGTTAAACCAATTCATGCTTAGTTCAACCCTTTAAAATCCCAAATTTAATCACCTGATTTCTTAAAAATTTGTTATCTAATAAAAAATACAGAAATACACTTGATAATATTTACCTGTCTATAAAATAAATATAATTTCATTTATAACATGGGTCTCTACTAGGTGTCCAGTTATAATATGGATCAAACCATGTCTCATGAAACATAATTTATGGTGAAAACCTGATGTGAGCATTTGGCCTCTAAGACAAGTGTTAGCTCTGTTTTCTAACTAACTTCTAAATAGCATAGGCCTAAAAGCTGTGGCTTCATTGAGCTTAAAAGACAACTCTGTCTGAAGATGAGGATTCTTGATCCTACCTCTTTGAATCACCATTATGTCAGAGGGATCTCGAAAGAAGAGAACGGCTGGGTAATTTTTAAGGAGTCTAGGATGAAACAGGGCATACTTGAAGAGGTTCATGATCTTATATAAATGAATGAGTGAACATTTTATTTGAGTAGAGACAGGCTTTGGAGTTATGTGAACTAGAGTCCAAATTCTGGCTCATCCATTTACTAGCTCTTTTTTTTTTTTTTAACATCTTTATTGGGGTATAATTGCTTTACAATGGTGTGTTAGTTTCTGCTTTATAACAAAGTGAATCAGTTATACATGTACATATGTTCCCATATCTCTTCCCTCTTGCATCTCCCACCCTCCCTATCCCACCCCTCTAGATGGTCACAAAGCACCGAGCTGATCTCCCTGTGTTATGCGGCTGCTTCCCACTAGCTATCTACCTGACGTTTGGTAGTGTATATATGTCCATGCCTCTCTCTCGCTTTGTCACAGCTCACCCTTCCCCCTCCCCATATCCTCAAGTCCGTTCTCTAGTAGGTCTGTGTCTTTATTCCTGTCTTACCCCTAGGTTCTTCATGACATTTTTTTCCCCCTTAAATTCCATATATATGTGTTAGCATATGGTATTTGTCTTTCTCTTTCTGACTTACTTCACTCTATGTGACAGACTCTAGGTCTATCCACCTCATTACAAATAGCTCAATTTCGTTTCTTTTTATGGCTGAGTAATATTCCATTGTATATATGTGCCACATCTTCTTTATCCATTCATCCGATGATGGGCACTTAGGTTGTTTCCATCTCTGGGCTATTGTAAATAGAGCTGCAATGAACATTTACTAGCTCTTGAATGACTTTAGCTACTTAAATTTTTCAGAGTCTATACTGGTAAAATGGGGCTTAGTAATAAGTACCTTGTAGGATTATTTAATAATAAGACTAGGAATATGTACAGAAAGTGCTTTGTTGCCTGGTACCCAATAGGCATTAATAGATGGTAGCTATTAGCAATATGTATTTGTAAACAAGTAAAATGGACTGCATTAAGAATCTGGAAAGTTCTGTTTCTGTGGTAATGTTTATAATATTTATGAGATAGAACTGATGATGTAAATATAATACACACACACACAACACACATATACAAACACGTACACGCACACACATTCTCAGCCAGAGTTTGCTCCTGAGACATCAGATTCAAGAAGGCATCTTTGAGCCTTTCTGCCTCTGGCTTCCCAGTGAAGGTACGGCTATCTACTGGCGGGGTCGTAATTGTACATTTTATCCAGTGCCTCATCAGGTACAAAGGATGTGCTTAACAGGTATTGAAAGATTAAAGTATGTTTCTAAATAGCCTACATTTGGGACAATGTTTATTCCTACTTTTTCTTTCTTAAGGTTATGACAATTTCTTTTCCTTCCTTTTTTCTTATGAGTTGGGGTACAAGAAGAGATGGGCCTGGAGCAATTTTTCTCCACAGCCTCATTCACACACACACTGGGCAGAAGAAGAAAGGGAAAATGGGTTCCTGGGTGGGCCCTCAGAATTCCCATGCTTTTCTTCCAGGCATGAGGGAGTTGTTTCACCATTTCATCTTCTTGGCACTCACACAAAAGAAAGAATGGAGGTCCCGGAGGGTTACTGTGTTTGAAGCTATTCAAAACATGTTTAGGTATACTTTGGACTGTTCTTACTACCATAATGCTTCCTCTATTTTCACAGTTGGGAAAATATATGTACTTTATTGCAATATAAAGAATAACTACAACAAGCAATAAAACCACGGTCCCCTACATATGCTGTGATAAGTGACTCTGGGTCCCTCTGGATCAATCCTTTAATCAGATCATGGAATCTCTGCCTTGACTGTCAAGGGAGTCATGTAATAAGATGGTTAAACATATTTTAGCAAATTCTGACCCTGAATAAGGTTAAAGACTTATTAGGAAGGTTTAATGGAGAGGGAAGCATGAAAAAGCATGGACTTCGAACACAGATACACTTGAGAAGATCTGCCTCTTACTAGCTATGTGACCTTGGGTGACTTATTTAGTGCTATTTTACGCATCTTTATAATGGGAATAAAACCACTTACACTTAAAGTTTTTATATGGATCAGATGAGACAGTCCATGAAGCACTGAGAACAATATCTGCCCAGCACAGTGCAGGTATTTGACAAAAGATAAACTGCCTTCGCCTCTTCCTCATTTTATTTTTAGAAAGGGACTAGTCACCCTGCCTGCCTGTCTCAGGGTGGGTATTTGCATTTGTGACTATCGAATGAGACAACATGAAAGCACTTTGTAAACTTAAGCACAGTATCAGTATAAACAATGGAGACAACCGATTTTATGATCCAGGATATGACAAAGCTGTGCATATGTTGAGAAGTTGGTGAAGATTCCAAATTAACTTTGACTACCTTTGAAAGTTACTAGTAATGGAGAGATGAGTAGCTTTTGCACCATATATCTTCTGGGTCCAGTAGTGTTCCCCCAAATTCTTGTCTGCCTGGAACCTCAGAATGTGACTTTATTTGGAAATAGGGTCTTTAGAGACGTCATTAGTTAAGGTGAAGTCATACTAGACTAGGATGGGCTCTAATCTAATGACTTGTATTCTTATAAGAAGAGAAAACATATGTACAGACACACACAGAGAAGAAGGCCATGTGAATAAGGAGGTAGAGATTGGAGGGATGCATCTGCGAGCCAAGGAGTACCAGGAATTGCCAGCAACCAATAGGAGCCTGAAGAAGCAGGAAGGATGCTTTCCTAGAAACTTCAGAGAGAGCATGGCCCTATGGACACCTTGATTTGAGACTTCCAGCCTCCAGAACTGTGAGAGAATAAATCTCTGTTGTTTCAAGCCACTTGGTTTGTGATATTTGTTACAGCAGCCCTAGGTAGTCAATACCGTATACCTCGCTCTTTTTTATTGGTTAGAATTTTGCCTAATGTAAAATGATGTAAAGGTGTTGCTTTAACTTGAAAATAAAGCTTAGTAAGAGGTCTCAGAACTTTATTCAAATCCTGCTGCGTGTGGAAATTAAATCTGACATTATCTATATCTAAGAGCTCTCAAAGTATTGATTATTTTTGGAAATCCACCAAAGAAGTTGGGATGAACTCTGAGCTGGGGCAAAGCTTTGAACTTCTCATGAGTCAGTGCTATCTATTTGTTAAAGAAGTGAATGTACATAGACCAGAAAAGGGGAGGGTGGGGTGGGGAAGGGGGAGCCTAATGAAACTTGGGAGATTTTCATAAGGGAATTATCACTTGTAGGATTAAAATCATGTTGGGGTCTTGAGCATGGCCACATAACTGGTCTGAGAGTTCTATTTTACTTCCCAGACAATTTTGGGCCATCATGTAGGCTGCAGAAGGCAGACAGGTTTAGTCTATGATTGTGTTAGCATTTTTCACCAAGGGATTTTATTTTCTTCTTGGTGGACCCCACACCCCCAAACGAAGTGTAGGGTCTCCCCCAGGCCTCTGGTTATCGTTTGCTGAGTCAGTGTGTGGTTGGATATAGAGAATGGGCCACTGAATTGCATGGATACTTCCTGTGGGAATTGAACCACACATCCAGAACATCTCAATTACTGCTTCATTTTAACTCACTGTAGAAGACCAAAGAAACACATAGCGTTCGGTAAGGTTTAAATCTGTGTAGTCTTTCTTTGTTTCCCCAAGCTCAGCCTCACAGCGCCTGTGGTGAGTACGAAAGCTGTTTCTTTCTCTTCTCTAGGAAACATGTACATGCGATAGTACTCCCCCATGTAACTTAAAGCACTCCTGGTCATTTGACCTATACCAACAAAGAAGCAAAGCTGAAGTGAAATATTCTAAAAATCAGTAGTATAATGAACCGAATAGTATTTTGTCTGCAGACTTTTGTTCTTCCATTTAGAGGATCTTTCCGCTTAAAATAGGTGCTGCCATTTCTAGCGTGGGCCTCTGGCTAATTAAGGTCCTGTGCAGCGCTGGGACCTGGGCGAACGGGAATGACTTGTGTTTTTCTACGTGGAGGCACAACTTTGCATCATTTGAAAGACTAGGCAGCTTGGTTTGAGACAAGCCTGCTGAAAGGTGGAGGGATGGTTTCAGGACAGAGTGGAAAGAAGTCCTATCCTCATGGGCCTCTGTTTTCTCCTAACATGGCACGACATTTTAAAATCCAAGGCCGGAAACTGCCTGTGTTGGTCATCCTGGAGGGAAGAGCTACATCTAAAAAAGTGGAATCTGACTTTTATTGCATGCAATCTGTGCACATTACAGAGAGGAACACATCTGTCAAAGAAGAGACTCGCTAACTACTAGCAGTGGTTTCAAGGTAATTTGTCACAAACTTGCAGTAGGCCCGACTTTCTTCACCCATGACACATTTGCATTTTATTTGAAAGCAATTTTAATTTCTACTTAATAAGCCTTGAACGGACTGTCCACTAGCAATCATCTTTTTTTAAATTTAATTTTTATTTTATATTGGAGCATAGTTGATTTACAATGTTGTGTTATAGCAAAGTGTACAGGTGTACAGCAAAGTGATTCAGTTATACGTATACATATACTCTCTTTCAGATTCTTTTCCCATTTAGGTTATTACAGAATATTGAGTGGAGTTCCCTGTGCTATACAGTAGGTCCTTGTTTATTATCTATTTTGTATATAGTAGTGTGTATATGTTAATCCCAAACTCCTGATTTATCCCATCATCAAAAAGTCTACAAACAATAAATGCTGGAGAGGATGTGGAGAAAAGAGAATCCTCCTCGGGCTTCCTGGTAGCTCAGTGGTTAAGAATCCGCCTGCCAGTGCAGGGGACACGGGTTCGAGCCCTGATCCGGGAAGATCCCACCTGCCGCGGAGCAGCTACACCCGTGCTTCACAACTACTGAGCCTGCGCTCTACAGCCCACGAGCCATAACTACTGAAGCCCGCATGCCTAGAGCCCATGCTCTGCAACAAGAGAAGCCACCGCAATGAGAAGCCCGTGCACCACAACGAAGAGTAGCCGCTGCTCACCGCAACTAGAGAAAGCCCGTGTGCAGCAATGAACACCTAACGCAGCCAACAATAAAATAAATAAATTTATTAAAAAAATAAAAAAGAAAATCCTCCTGCATAGTTGGTGGGAATGTAAATTGGTACAGCCACTATGGAGAACACTACGGAGGTTTCTTAAAAAACTAAACATAGAGTTACCAGATGATCTAGAGATCCCACTCCTGGGTGTATATCTGGAGAAAACCATAATTCAAAAAGATTCATGCACCTCAGTGTTCATCGCAGCACAATTTACAATAGCCAAGACATGGAAGCAACCTAAATGTCCATCAACAGAAGAATGGATAAAGAAGATGTGGTACATATACATAATGGAATATTAATCAGCCATAAAGAAGAATGAAATAATGTGATTTGCAGCAACGTGGATGGACCTAGAGATTATCATACTAAGTGAAGTAAGTTGGATAAATTAACAATCATCTTTAAACTGGGTTAAGTTGAAAATCCATCAGAGAGGACGAAATGAAAGATAGCATATTTCTTGAGCGCCAGACAGCATAAGCCGGAGGTCAAATCCTAGAATAGGATAACAACAACAACAAAAAAATCCACATAGCATCTCAATGAAAGAAACCATAATAACAATAGCTCGCGTTTATTAGGGCCTTACTGTGCACCTGTGTGCCGGGTGCTTTACATGAATGAGCTCCTTTAGCCGTACAAGGACATGTACCACAATTGCTATCCTTTTCATTTCACAGGAAATTGCTGCTCAGATTGGTTCAGTAACTTGACTAAGGCCACAGAGCAGATACGGGTTTCCAGTTCAGTGCTGTCTGGCTGCACACATTTATGCTCATCGTGGCATAAAGACCTGCTGACTTTTGTCCCGTTTGCATGCATCAGGTTGGGATCAGTGCCTGAAATAACATAACTATTGCTTTAACAAATTAGCTATTTGATAGTCAAGAATGAAGAAAAACCTCATAAGGCTCAGATAAACAAAAATATCTCTTTCGGTGATTTCACCTCTAGAAAGCAAAAATGTAGAGTATGCATATGATTTGGAGTTTGGATTTCAAATGCTTTCTGCTAAAGAAATAGTACTGAGTCTACATGTGTCATTGCCCAGAAGAGAGAAATTTATAGAGCACAAACCTTTCCTTTGGCCACTCTCTGTGCCCCAAATCTTTTAATACTAGAGGCACCTGAAATAAGAAAAATGACAAGTGATATTGTCCTCTTTGTCTTATGCCGACTCCCTCTTCAGCTCTCCCTGTGCTCACTGCTTGGTTCTCACCGGTAGATGGGTGATATCAAAGACGTAACTGGCATGTTTTATTGTTTTCTGTCCTACTGTTTTCTCCTTTCTCTTTTTCTGACAGATATATTGCCTTTCTCATTGAGGGAGATGAAAGAAACTATTTCTGTTTAGTGACAGCAAAAACAAACGAACAAACAAAAAACCTAACAAAGCAAAACAAAATATACACATAAATCAATGAATTTTGAGTTGTGAAGCAAGTTATGAAAAAAGTATTCTTCCTTTGGTCACAACCCTCTGTCTCTCACTAGGATGTATGTAGAGACGGTTAATTAATGATTCCTCTGAGATAAAAAGCTTGAAATGAAAACCAAAGTTTTGGGCCCTTCTGATTTCTTTGTCAGTTGTCTCTCTGCACAGGTTGTTGACTTTTTGTGAAAATATCTTTAGTTTACAAGTAAACATATAAAATTAAGTAATTTTGCATTTGAGCACTTAAAAATTGAATTAGAAGCCCTTTTGGACATGGGTGGAAGTCCTGGGGATTTGTTCTAAGGAAATAATCCTGTGGAAGTAAAAGCAACCAACTAATCAAATAACCATCCTCAAATCCATATGCATAGAGATGCTATTGTGATATAAATAAACAATCTAGAAACAACCTAAATTATCAATAATAGCACATGAATTCCTAATTACAATAATTATTATAAAGCTAAACTTACAATATTTATGATACGTCAAGCGCTCTTAATTATTTTACACATTAACTCATTTAGTCTAAACAAAAACCTCATAAAATGGGTATGATCTTGCAGATGAGGAAACTGGGGCACAGAGAAGTTAAGTGACTTGTCCAAGGTCAAACAGCTACAAAATGATACAGTTAACATTCAAACCCAGGCAATCTTGCTCGAGGATGTGCTTTTAAGCACTCACTTTATTGCCTTCAAATTATGGTAAATTAACAGACAGGTTATTAGGTTACACTAAAGATGCTAAGTATGAAGAAAGTGTAAAAATGTGGACCATATACAAAATACTATACCAGGAACCTATAACTCTGGAATTTCTGAAGATGACAAAATCATTTGTTTCGCATCACTGATCTTAAGCTCCATAAAGAAGACTACCTATACATATGTAGACTACATATAAAATAACTTACACACATGCACACACACACACGCTTTATTTTTCTATCATCTATCAATTATCTATATCTATCTATCTCTATATTTAAACAGTAATAGAAGATGAACCAAACTTAAGGAATATATAGTAGGCTATGTTATCGGTTTCCAGTTCCTCATTAACATATTGGTGATAAGACTTCACCAGTGTAGTTAAGAGAATATTTGTGTTACAGCCTATGTTTTCCTTCTGACTTGCTGCCTACTTCTTGCTCTGGGCCATTATTACGAAGTGTCGGTTTTTCTACCTACTCAGAGCTCAGTCTTTCTTAAGTTTTTATTTCTGATTTTTATTAAAAGATTTGTTTTTTGAGTCCGGAAAAGCAGAGAACTTTTCCCGGCTGTGGTCAGAGAGAGCTTGAAGATGGACTGAGACATGTAGTGTTGCTAGCTGTAAAGATGGAGGAAGTGGGAACATGAGCCACAGGATGTGGGCTTCTGGAAGCTGGAAAAGGCAAAGCAGTAGATTCTCCCCCAGCTCCAGGGAGGAACACAGCCTTGCTAACACTTTGCTTTGCTCCCAGTAAGACCTCCAGAACTGTAAGATAATAAATTTGTGTTGTTTTAAGCTACTAAGTTTGTGACAATCTGTTACAGCAGAATAGGAAACTAATACGTATACTGACAAAGAATAATATCATGAAGATATTTTTGAAATCCTGTCTTCTCAAGAGAAGTACTCCATTGATTACCTATAGTAGATCAGATTGCATTATTTACAATTAATTTTACCAATGAAACAAATAAATCAATGTCCCTGCTCTAGTACCTTACATATTAATTAAAAAGTTGCTACTTTGTCTCTTAAGGCATTTATAAAAACAAAACCTGAACTGTACATTATAAAGGGGCTGTTTATCAGTGTCACTATTTCCCAATTCTTAATAGAGAAATTATACACTACCAGTTTGGATGAGGTAAAATGCCATTTTAAGCAACAGTTAGCCTTCTTTTTTACCCATTTGCAAATCTAAACAAGGCTATTTTTTCTTTTTAAAATTGGATTGACCTTACTTTTTTCCTTTAAAAGATTATGTTAGTTTAGAAGCTATTTTCTTCCATTCCTATTTCAATGCATTGACCATTTCAATTTGGGGGGTGATTGCCCACCCCAGATTAGATTAAAATCATCATCTATCTCTAAAGGGCTCATCTCTTTTTTGGCCAGCACCTTGGATACCACATGGTCTTTAGTGATAGTTTTAGGACTCACCACATCTCAGAACCCTAGATACCCTCTCTGATGGCTTTGGCCCAAGGGCAGTCATGCTTAATGCAGATGTTGGGATGTGATATATGGTAGATCCATTGACCACAGAGTTGACCTCACTTCTGGGACTTTTCACTATTACATGGAGTCTGATCTACCACAGGTCAGAATGTATCTTTCCTCAGAAATAACCACACATGATAGGACTGAGTTGAACATTATTCTGCTACAAAGCAGGTGTTGATTCTGAATCCCAGGAGTAGCCTCATAAAGGGATTTTGTTGACTCTTTTCCAGAGGCCTTTATTTGCCTGAAGCTTGTCTTAATTATTTCAGAATTTTTGATTTTTGTCACCATAATATGCTGAGAATAATGGTGTTTCTTGGGCTTGACATGCAAAATTAGCATAATGTGAACTATAAAATTAATCTTCTTGAGGAGAATTGTGTCATTATCATCATCATCATAATTGCCCATTATTGAGAAGAAAAAATGTAGAGCCTCTCATCTATTTTTTGATTAATTAATTAATTAAGAGCTCTAGTCAGGAAGATCTCAAAGGAACATCAGAACCATTGTGAAGCTTTAAAAGCAGAAGCAAACACAGTTTTTATCCTGTAGAAAGTTTAGTTCTGTTGGGGGCGGGGAATCACACTGAAATAGAAGATAAATGAATTCCATTGTAGGAACAAAGTCATTGATATATGAAATTTTACTGTTGTGAAATTTGAATACAGGGAGACAATATTCCAGGACAGTAAGGCTAAGTGGGCAGAATCAGGCTTTTCATAGGGTGAAAGCCTTGAATTACTTCATAAGGAAAGTGATGTATTTTGAAATCAGAAAGTACATTACATTTCCTGATTTTGAAATATATTACAAACTACAATAATTAAAACAGTGTGGTACTGGCATGAAGACAGATGTATAAATAAATGGAACAGAAGAGAGAGCCCAGAAATAAATCCATGTATGTATAAGAAGAATGCCAAAGATATACAGTGGGCAAAAGATAATCTCTGCAACAAATGGTGTTGAGAAAAGTGGATAACCACATGCAAAAGGGTGAATCTGGACCCTGATCTTGCACCATACACAAAAATCCACTCAAACTGGATTGAAGACTTAAACATAAGACCTGAAACTGTAAAACTCCTAGAAGAAAACATAGGGGAAAAATCTTCATGACACTGGTGTTGGTTATGATTTTATGGATATGACACCAAAAGCACAGGCTACACAAGGAAAAATAGGTACATGGGACTACATCAAACTAAACAAACTTATGCAAAGCAAAGGAATCAATCAACAGAGTGAAAAGGCAGCCTGTGGAGTGAGTGAAATATTTGCAAACCATAGACCTGATAAAGGGCTAATCTCCAAAATGTATAAGGAACTTCTACAACTCAATAGCAAAAACCCCAAATAACTTAATTGAAAAAATGGGCAAAGGACTTGAATAGACATTCCTCCAGAGAAGACACACAAACAGCCAACAGGTACATGAAAAATTGCTCAACATGACTAATCATCAGAGAAATTGAAATCAAACTCCACAATGAGATATCAACTCGCACCATTTAGGATGGCTGTTATCAAAATAAGAAAAGATGGCATGTGTTGGGAGGATACAGAGAAATTAGAACTCTTGTACATTGTTGGTGAGAATGTAAAATGGTGCAGTCACTATGGAAACCGTATGGAGGTTCTTCAAAAAATTAAAAATAGAACTGCCATGTGATCCAGCAGTGCAACTTCTGGGTATATATCCAAAGAATTGCAGTCAGGATCTGGAAGAGACAGCTACACTCCCATGTGTATTGCAGCATTGCTCACAGTAGCCAAGATTTGGAAACAATCCAAATGTCCATCAGCAGACAAATGGATAAAGAAAAAGTGCTGTCTACATACAATAGAATATTATTCAGCCTTTAAAAAGAAGGAAGTCTTGCCATTTGTGACAACGTGGCTAGACCTGGAAAACATTATGCTAAGTGAAATGTGTCACAAAAGAACAAATACTCCATGATTCCACTTCTATGAGGTATCTAAAATAGTCAAATTCATAGAAGTAGAGAACAGATGGTGGATTCCAGGGGGTGGGGGAAGGGTGAAATGGGGAGTTGTTCAATGGTATAAAGCAACAGTTACACAAGGTGAATAAATGATAGAGATTGCTGTACAACATATGCCTATTGTTAACAATAAGGTGTTGTGCACTTAAAAATTTAAGAGAGCAAATCTCATGCTAAGTGTTCTCAACACACATACACACTTGCCAGGGGACACAAGCCATCTTTTGGAGGTGATAAATATGTTTATTACCTTGTTTGTGCCGATAGTATCACCATGTATGCATGTATCCAAACTCATAAAAATGTGTACATTAAATATGTGAAACTTTTTGTATATTACATATACCTCAGTAAAGCTGAAGAAAGGGAAAGTGATAAAGATGAATGAATGGAGTGGAGGTTGAAGCACTCATTGTGAGAAGAGCAGCAACGAGATTTCAGCAAGAAGGACCAAGGCTGACGTGCGAGTTATGTGCTAAGGACAAAACTGGGAGCCATCTACAATATCATTTTGATCCCAATAACTAGAATGCCTAATAATATTAGGAAAGTCAGAAGCAAAGCTTTATTTTGACATTTTTATATTCATCATTTCAATTGGGATCTGGGAGGGAAGGAGATTTTGACACCTGTGCATACATACCAAGTTGCATGAAAGTCCCTGGAAAAAGTGAATTGACTTGTGTTTATTAATCCTTTTGATATAGTCTCTTAAAATGACTTTCCTTATGTAAGTGTGATAAGGAGTAATTCATGCTGATTTCCCTGGATGTCTTGCCAAAATCAGTCTCATTACTTGGTATTCACATTTTCTATATCCCATATAATCAGTCTATCAGGAAAGCTAGTTAAATGAGGGAGTTAGGATCACTGGTTATAGATTAACCATCAAGGACTTTGTTGAAATGGGGCCATTTTCCAAGTGTTACTTATGTTCTTAATTTTAGAAATAGAATGTATTTGATTCTTGAGCAGGGATGCCCGAAAGCCAACAAGGGTGCCTCACCTTTTCATTATGGTGCAGAAGGAGCAAATTAATCTCTATGGCAATGAAAGTTAGAGGTTGGCTGGGGCTTACTTCAAAGTTTTCTACTATTATTTCATAAACTCTTAGGAGTGGAATAAATATTTAGAAGATAACCTAATCCAACTCCCTTATAATAACAATGCAGACATTAATGATGATAAAGCTACAGTTTACTGCCATCCATACACCAACTTACTTAATTTTTATCATAATCCCATGAGCATTACTCTCATTTTAGTGATGAAGAAACCAAAGCGTAGATTGATTAACTTGTTCAAGGTCATACAGCACGTCGATGTCAGAGATGACGTTTGAACCTAGGTTTGTTGAACTCTCACTTAAAGCCCACATCCTTCACCATTATCCTCTACTGCCACATTATACATGGAGGAAACTGAGGCAGAGAAGAGCTAATTGCATTACTGAAAGCACAGGACTAGTCACTTGTAGTGTTGGGGGTAGAAGCTATGTCTAAGAGTCCTTGGAGGAACTCTGAACTTGTGTGTCAGGTGGTGGTATGAGCTGGTCTCACTCCTCCCTGGTTGCCCTCTCACACCTTTGAGGTGGGGGCTCATGTGGCTTGCTCATGCTTCAAGTATAATTCATGTTATGCCAGGGATGGGCTGTTAATGCTCTTGGGGTTTTAGTTAAGTTGTATACGTTCTCCATTTCTGTTTTCTGATGCTTGGATCAATGATGGAAATGTTTTCTGAAAATGTATTTCAGAAAGAGCTTTTTGGATGACTGAGCTGTAACTTTTAGAGATGGAGAAGCTTATAGAAGCAACTTCCTAAACTATGATAGTGTCCTCCCACCCCCATCTTCTCTGTAAGTTGCAAGATGCTGTAATATTTAAGAAGGTGATTATGAGGATATGATCCATAACCACTGTTCTTGACCCATAGTATTAACAATCGCTCAGGAAAAGCCACTATCTCACTCTTTAAGCCTCAGGAAGACTTAGAGCCTCTTGAAATGCTCTGGGATTGTGGCTTCAAATTAGAGTTGACTTGGGGATTTACTCTATCTAGCATTCACTTTGACATTTCGTCCGGAGGAGTTAACCCACTCAGGGATCCACTGATAAGCAAGAGTAGGTTTTGACTGAATTGGGTCTTTCAACAAATGATATGAACCTTTCAAGCTTCACTGTAGCCTGAGACACCTGCCTGGGTCAATGGTGCAAATGCTTCCTCTTCAATTGATTAACTTATTGATTAACTTAACACTTCTGAATGGATATTGATAAGAGTTATGGCTTTTACATTATCATTTATGTTTGAAGGTTGTATATATGAAAACATTGTATTATTTTTGTAAGAAGAAAAATATTAAAAATATTAAAAGCATAAAAGACATATTTGTATTATGTATTTTCTTTGAATAAGGCACAGTGTTAGCCATTTAGGGGCATTGTTGAATATTCTGACATCGTTTCATCCTTGTAAAATGTGTAGCCTATTAGGGAAACAGTGACTATTTACGTAAGTCTTATGGTAGATACATAGATGGTAGAGAAAATGAAAGCTGTAATTTCTCTAAAGGGAGAGGACTAACTTTGCATTGGAGTACTCAGGGAAGGCTACGAGGTAGGAAATGAGTTGGACTTTAAAATATGGGTAAAATTTAAGTGTGAGAGGCTTGAAGGTGGGAAGTACAGGATGCATTCAGGGAATATGTCGGTTAGTCTGGCCAGAGCAGGGACAGTAGTGAGTGTTCAGAAGGGGAGTTGGGAGGGAAAGTGGGAGATGTGTACTGTGCTCCAGTCTGATACCTCTTCTCCAACACAAGGCTCTGGGAAACTTTAAGTTGTTTTAATAACATGAAGAATGTGAGGATTGCAACAAAGTCTCCGTATTTGTTCAGCCCATGACCTCAGTACCAAGCGTTCGTCCTGTGCTGTACGTCATATGAAAGGCTCCCTGGCTCGGTGTCAGATGTTTTTATGTCTCTCAGATTTCCGTGCCTTTGTGAGCCGGGATGGGCTCCCTGAGACTGGTGATAAAGTGCAAACCTAGCAGTGAAAGCAGATACCTCATAAATTAGCGAACAGGAGCGTCGAGAGCTTTGTTTGGAACAGTCTGGAATCTGAGACCACGATTTGCAGTATCTCTCAGAAACAGATTTTAGAGTTCAGCTCCGTAGAAAAGCCACCCCCAACCTCCACCCTGCCTTGGGAAGTTGAAAAAAACTGCAAATGGACTAAAATTTAAATGAAGCTTTAGTACCTATAACACATTTTGGTTAGCTATTCAAAATAATGATGCGTAATTTGGTAACATAAAACATATGTTCCTCTTTTATGCATTTGTTCTATTTATTTCCTCCAGGTTTTTATTTGAAAAGGTACTTCACGTGTATTCGATGCCCCAGGTAGTACTTCCTAATCAGAATATTGTGCAGATCTTTTCATGTTGAGTTTACTTGTGATGTGGCAATACAATAATAGTAGCACCCGTTGTTAAATACTATTTTACAAAAAGGGGAAAGAAACGCGTTTTATCAGTTTGCTACCACAAATTGAAACATACATGCACAACCATGAGTTTTAATCAATGTGACATAAGTTAACAGAGCGTGGAAGAAAGAAGAATGGAAAATGGTGTCCCTAAATCAATTTAATATGGTAACACCCCCAAACAAAAAACAGATTGGGCCTCTTCAGCAAAACACACTAGAGAAACGAAGGTTGTCAGAAATTGCTCGCAGTATATTCATCAAATTTCAGAGGAGATTATCTGACAGAATGAAGTACAAAGTCAGTTATGAGAAATTGGTCCTCTTGGTAGCTAACGTTGAGAATATTATTTATATTAACAGGCAAAATAGGCTGGCCGTACACAGGCAATCATCTAAATTTTGTGGAGGTGGTTCTGCCCATAAATCTGGGTAACGATGGCGTATCTCTTACGGGACTACATTAACTTATGGGTTAGCATAATTGTATTGAATCAGGGCAATGACCACTTGAAGATTTAAGCATCCCCGGTCTTCAACAACCAAAGAAACTTTCCAATTAACTATAAACGAATGTAACTTGAATACTGACCTCCTTTATATTCATTAGATGCTCCAGGACTATTTCATTGCTAGAAGGTTAAGGGATGTGAAATTAAAGTAGTCTCCTTTTTCATATGATGAAAACAATGTAGGTAGTTAGACTGTAAAAGGCATTGAACCCAGAAATAGAGATTCTGATTTCTGCAGAGATGTAATTTCATTTCGACCTTCTTTTAATCTGAAACTTCTTCTGATATTGTAGAGTGAGTCTTGGTTCTAATGTGAATGAGTTGATGTTTCCAAAATATAAGCTTACATAATTGAATCAGATGAGAACTACAAATCTAGGAATCAGATATCTTTCTGCCTTTGTTTTGTCAAAACTGTTACGTGAAAGTATTTACTAACTTTAAAATACTGAAATGAATTTCTAATTTATTCATAATCTTTGTTATATCAGATAGGATATTTCAATTCTCTTTCTCTCCAAAATTTGAAAAATTTATCATTGTCATAGACTTACAAAAATGCTTAAAGCTTTTATTAGCTCATAAAAATGTTTTACCAGGCCACTTGAATAAAGAACAACCAGAGAGGAAAGAAATCAATTCATTCTCAGCATAAACGTTACTTACCTCAAGCTAATATTTAACTAATTATAATAATAGTAAGCCTGGAGTTAAAAATAACACTGTCTGAACTAGGCATTTATTAGAAAAAATAGGCACCCTCTTTCAGATTGGTTTCCTAGTTTAAGACTTGCCAATATGCCTGGTTTCCATCTTTGTAATTAAAAATAGTGTAGTGTAGTTTTAATTTTTATGTAAATATATTTATTGTTATAAATATATTGGTATAAATAATATATATGTGGTATACACTGCATTGTTGGCCTCAATTCTCCATCTCTCTCTGTAGCATCTCTCTCTCTGTCATTTAATCTTATAGTCCATTTCCACCGAGGGTATATAATTCCCTGTCCCTAGTTTCTGCCACATGACTTGCTTTGACCAATAGAATGAGGTAGAGGGAAGGGCACAGTCACCTCTGAGTTTAGGCCTCAAGAATCCTGTGTATTTCTGACGGCAAGCCCCTCCTCCGTTGCCATGAGACCCTGCTGGTGGAGAAGAGACATATGGAACAGAGCTGAGTATTCCCAGTTGTCCTAGCCATGGCCAGCTGATGTCAGCCAACAGCCAGTGACTACAGACATGTGAGCAAGCCTAGCTGAGACCAGCAGAGACATCTAGCCAACGCCCAGCTGACCCAGGCATAAACAATAAGTGTTTATTGCTGAATGTTACTGAGGTTCTTGTGGCTGTTTGTTATGCAGTACTACTGTGGCAGTAGATAGCCGATAAAATACTTATGCTGATTTATTTTCAGAGGTAAAATTTGCTGGCTTGTATATTTCTAGCAGTGGGGATGTAGTTCTTTAAGCTGGTTGCTCTCTTTCTAAAGGTTCTCCTAGTAGTAAAATTCAAGAGCAGATTGATTGGCATGTGAGGTCACAGAAAGATGCTAAGTCCTGTAAAGTTCAGTAGCTCATGAACCAGACAGAGATGTAGTCTTTAACCTTGACTTCTTTTCAACTGCAATGACATACTTTACCTCCCTCCCTTTCTTGCTTTTATTTTTTCCCTTTATTGCTCAGCAAATATTAATTAAACATTTATTTACTGTCTCCTATCTGTCATTGTGGGGCAACACAGACTAGACTGAGGGAGGGTGTGCAAAGTGCACTTTGAACCAATTAAGAAGAAATCATTTAGGTAAAGCATCAATTTGGGGCTGTTTGCTTAATATCTCCCAATATTTACATGCAATTCTTACAGCAGGAGAAAGAAAAAGGAATAAGCTGGAACTGCTGCACGGGGCAAAGGAGACAGAATTCTGCAGATCCTCTGTCAAATGGAATATGATGTTGCCCCTCCCCCTCTGGCCAATTCTAAATAAAGCCATTTCTCTGCGCTGGAGATGAATCACTGCATTCATGATAAGGCCCTTGAGAATTACTGTTGTTTACAGAAAGCATCACTGGCAGCAGGGTTTAAGAATACTCTCCAGTTAGAACACAAACACATTTACAAAGAGGAGTGATGGAAAATAGCTCAAACCTGCTTATGTGTGCAGGTCTTCCTAACGCACCCAGTGTACTCGCGTTAGGTCCTAGGGGAGGACATTCCACCACTGGAGAGAGAACAGTGAGGGTAGATGTTTAACTGCAATCCGAATTCTTACAAAGTCACTTTCAAAGTTTCTAACTTTGATGGCAGTTTTGGATTTACAATACAGTATAAAAACCTGGGCAATGGAAACCATGAGAAAATAAAAGTTTATTTCACTACTTTGGAGCCTTAGAGTTTATGTTATCACTTAAGACAAGATACAAATCAAGGGGATGAGAGTGTGGAGTGCTGATTGGAGAACTGTCAACTTAGCCCTGGTAGATGGGTAGAGGAGGCTCTGCCAGGTCAAGGCGAATGAGTGTCCTCGGATTGGTCTGAATGGTTTTGATTTGACTCCCTGGATAAAGTGATTATTTGCTTTATTAACAAAGTTTGCTTGCTATTTGATAAGCACTGTAGCAAGCTTGGCTGGAGGTGCCCTTGGTAGATTAGCTGGGGAGATTAAACACGGCAAGGAGACCAAGTCAGAAAAAAATGATGTCAGCTGTAGTATATGTATAAATTAACAATAGTATCAAGCACAAAATAATAAAGCACAGACAGGAGTCAGTTCATTGAAGATAGCTCTTTGGAGGTGAGTGGGCCTTTGAGCAACGCTTGAGATGGAGGTGACTTGGCTGAGGGTGTATGACGAGGACTCCTGATGGGGTCATGTCATGGGCGTGGGGTGGGGGGTGGAAAGCATCTCGAGCCCAAGTAGCCCCTCGTCCTGGAAATCTTAGCAGAGCTAAGCTCTTCTATCCAGTGTTTTATTCCTATCTTTAAATAGGAACTTTCTACTATTATATTTAAGAAGCAGTGCCATTTAGTTTACCTAGGTTTGATTTTTGGCTCTGCCATTTACTAGTTGTGTGACTTGGGACATATTATTAATATCTGTGTCTCAGTTTTCTCATCTGTAAAATGGTGCCTCATCATAGGATTCTCATAAGGATACAGAGAGCCCAGTTTAAATACCCAAGTAGATGTGCTCAGACGTGGTAACTGCTCTTACATGTCAAAAGCAGGGATGCTTTTTGTATTTCTAGAACCTAGCACGATGTTCTTCCCATTGCAGGCACTCGGTAAATGTTAGACAGATGTGAGAAGAATGGCTGACACCAAGGGGGCCAAGATCAGATGAGTTCAGTGGAGGAATAATAACATCAGAGCTAAAAGAGCGCGTCGATTTTGCTTAGTCCCATTCTATTATCATTTTTACAGATGAGAAAACAGGTCTGAGTCCATTCATGTTAACCTGGGCCATTTGGATGGGGCAGATAGGAAAATGATATGAAGATAATGTATTGGAGAAAAACGGGGTTTGGGTGTAGAGATGAAAGGAGTCAAGGAAGTGAAGGGAGTGAGAGAAGAAACTGTGGGCTCCTTGGCCTGTGGCAGGGAGACCTGACACGGAAGGGGCTGTGAAGGCAGAATATACCCAAGAATCACACAGAGGAAGGTCCAGGAGTTCACAATTCGGAAGGGGGAAGATGAGAACACCAAATGCAGATTTATGACCAGGGAGTTGGTGCCAGTTATGGCCCATTAGCTGATGGCTTCAGAGGTCATCTGGGTGCACTGCCATTTGCTATTTGAACGGAACACCATAAATTTAATGTTCTGACTTCTGGGGTTGGAGACTCACTCTGATTTTACAGATAGACCTGCAGTTCCTTTTTGAGTTTAAAAGAGCCACTCCTGCTTGCATTGACATGAGCATTCTTCCTTTAAAAATAAATCCTCTCTCAAAATAGTTTGGTCTTGGCAATGGAAAAAACAGAAGTGCGTATATATAACATATCAGGGTACATGATGTTGGGGTTATTGTAACCTAGACGTTTTGCTATTGAATGGTGTTCTTTTAAATAGCTTGTACTTGTCTTTGTCAGGAAACATGACTTGGAAGGCAGTTCTGAGCTCGTTGATAAATGCGGATTGTGTCCTGACTGTGTGTTCTCAACTACAGTAGGACATCAGCAGATGTGTATTGAGCAATGGGCTAGAACTGGGAATAAAGAGATGATGGAAACTCTCCTCTTGATCTCACTATCTGATGGGAAAGACAGATGTATTAAGAGGGTCCTCACTGAATTGTGCATCACTTGCTATCTCTTGGTTGTGTGTGACTATGCAAGCCAACTGCAAGTTCTTGAGTTGACATCAGTCCAACTGTCAGATCAGATCTCTAGGCATTCCTGTACTTCTCAGATTCCCTCACTTCATGAAGCTTTTCCCAAATGAAGCTCCCTTGTCTAACCTTCTTTCACGCCCACCACAATCCCGTGATATTATACGCTATGTACAGAAAGCGAGAAGAACAAAGAGGAAATCATAGCCAACTTGTGGGGTCAGTATTTCCACAGAGGAGGTAAATCCTATTTTCCCTTATTTTGTATAAGTTAGATCTATTTTATTAAAACTGAAAAGTCCTTGTCAGCAGTTAACATATTTCATATTCTCTCTTTGTGTCCACACGTATTTTATACCTGTATCAATTAGGGTCTAGGCAGGTAACAGATGGGGAGAAATAAACAAATGGACTGTTTCAAAGATGTGGGCAGGGTGAAGGGAAACTAACAAGGGCTGGTGCAGAGCCTAGAATGATGCCACTCATATAAGTGAAGGCACCCCTGGAGGGGCTGTGAGAGGCGGCTGTTTGCCAGGAGCTGTGGTCTCTGCTAGAGAAATGTGGGCGTTGTCCACCCACAGCATAGCTGAGAGGAAGCTAAGAAAGTACTACTCCCGTCTCACTCGCCTCCTGCCTTCTGCTCTCCTGCAACTTGGTTTTCATGGGAAGTCATAGTGATGGCACCCTTTAATGCATACCATAAAAGTGAGACCCCTGGGGCAGCATGGAGGAGGTAGAGTGTACATTTCTTGGTTAGAAGCTTCATATGTGGACATGTCTAATTAAGACATAGGGCCATTTCCCCCTTCCCTCCAAGACAGTAATAATGAAATGTATTTCTGATTTATAAGTTATCTAATTGGTTTTCTTTGCCCAGATATCTTCCCTGGTTATCTCTTTAGCCATCGTTTATACAATTTCCACGTCTCTGTTCTCCACATCATCCCCTTCACTTGTCTGGTCCGGAGCTTTTTTTGTTTTATGCTGTCATAGCATATCCATCATTCATTCTACTATCTTCTTGCTTACCTGGTTTCTGATGAGAAATGTGCTGTATTTCTTAATCTTGTTCCTCAATATGTAAGGTTTGTTTCTTTCTTTTTTTTTTCTAGCTTCTTTCAAGATTTTCTCATTGTATTTGGTTTTCTGCAGTTTGAATATGATATACCTAGATGTGGAAGGTTTTGGTGTTTATTCTGCTTGGTATTCTCTGAATCTCATGGATGTGGTTTGGTGTCTGTCATTAATTTTGGAAAATCTGTCACTATCATTTCAAATATTTCTTCTACTCCCTTTTTTCTTCTCCTTCTGGTATTACAATTCCATATATATTGCACCTTTTGAAATTGTTCCACAGTTCTTGGATATTCTGTTCTTTTTTTCCCCCCATACTTTTTTCTCTTTGCATATCAGTTTGGAAAGTTTCTATTGATATAGCTTCAAGCTCACTGGTTCTTTCATTGGCCGTGTCCAGTCTACTGATGTGCCCATTAAAGGCATTCTTCATTTCTGTTAGTGTTTCTGATTTCTAGAATTCCCTTTTGATTCTTTCTCAGAGTCCATAGCTTTGCTTACATTACCCATCTGTTCTTGAATGCTGTCTGATTTTTGTATTATAACTTTTAACATATTAATTATAAGTTATTTAAAATTCCCATGCGATAATTCCAAAATCTGTGCCATATCTGAATTTGGTTCTGATGCTTGCTTTGTGTCTTCAGACTATTTATTTCTTGTCTTTTAGCATTCCTTCTACTTTTTTGCTGAAAGCCAAACATGGGTCAGGAAAGACATCAGGAAGTATTCGGGTAGTTTTGTATGGTGCATAGGATTTTGACATGTGGAGTTAGGAATGGATAATCTGGACTAAAGTATTATAACAAAGTTCAGTAATTTAAAAAGAGGGAGATTTTAATACTCCCAAATGATCCTGTTTGGCTAAAATGAGGGAATAATAGGAATAGTAGGGCAGAGTAGGGTAGTAGTGGAAGTTATGGCTGGAGTAGATTGAGGGCTCAATTTATAAACGGTCTTGAAAAACAGGCTTAGGAATCTCTATAATGTATCCTTGCCTCCTTGAACAGTTACAGATTTATACTTGGGTAGTTGAAAGGGCAAAAATCTGGGGTTGAAGGTTGGGCTAATGGCAGTGTCAGCAAGGCAAACTGGAGGGGGCTCCATTGCCCACCAGGCAGTGATGAATATGCACAAGGTGTCCACTGCCTTATCTTCTTTCTCAAGGAATTTTTTTCGCTTCTTTTAATTTTCTTTGCTATAGAGCTATATTTCTGATTTTAAGATGGAAATTATAAAAATCAGGTTTTGTTCTTTTTAGTAATATTTAGAAATTTGTAATACAGTTAGTGCTGTAAGAATAACCCATCCTTTGGAAAGTTTGAATAGGAATGGAGATGAGATGGAGGGGAGTATTCTAGGATTTAAGTGCTGATTGTGGTAACAAAAGCCACCCTCAGGACATATCTTCAGGAGGGTTCCGTCCATTTTACCTTTCCTAGTGGGTTTTAAGCTATCGCAGGCTTGTGGTCTTTTATTTTTTTCTTTTTTTTCAATGTGAGTATGTATTCCTTTGGATCTTTTTATTTTTTTTTACATCTTTATTGGAGTATAATTGCTTTACAACGGTGTGTTAGTTTCTGCTTTATAACAAAGTGAATCAGTTATACATATACATATGTTCCCATATTTCTTCCCTCTTGCGTCTCCCTCCCTCCCACCCTCCCTGTCCCACACCTCTAGGTGGTCACAAACCACCTAGCTGATCTCCCTGCGCTATGCGGTTGCTTCCCACTAGCTATCTGTTTTACGTTTGATAGTGTATATATGTCCATGCCACTCTCTCGCTTTGTCACAGCTTACCCTTCCCCCTCCCCATTATCCTCAAGGGCTTGTGGTCTTACTTGTCAATGTTCTTCTTCCCTTTTGAAATCTGCATCTCCTTCTGGGTTCTTTCTACTCTATTCTATACAAACTTGCTTTAAGGGAGGGGTAGGACACTAGTCATTTACACCTTAGTATAAATTTATTAATTTTCCCCCTGGGTGTAATAACTTTATATTGTAAGGGTCAATCCTTACTGTACAATTTTTCTCCATATTAACGATGTCAAGGCAACAGTGTTTGGTGGGGAAACTTTGTGGGTGGTAGAGTCAGGATAAGCTTCCTAGTGTCTTCAAATTATATCAGATAGGGAATCTGTGGTTAATCTTCATGAGTCTTGCTTGGATGGAAGCTGTCAAGTGTGGAAAAGAGGCTGTTCTATTACTCTTGATACAAAACTCACTGTGCACCCATAGCTGATTGTCGTAAGGGATAGAAGACATTTGTAATTTGAGCATTCAAATCTGGGCTTCTGAAGTATGGGTTGACACTGGGAAATTACCAGCTCAGAGCTGTGAGCACTGGCAAGATACTTGGTGTTAGCAAACATCAGAGAAAACTTTTAAAACACATTTTCTACATTGCTAGGAAATAATGTTTCTTATATTTGTTCATTCCTAGCCTCAAATTCAACTTTCAGTGGGAAGGGTGGGTAAAAATTGGTACCCAGCTTGGTGCTTTTCATCTTGCTTCTGACAGTGCTATCCTTGGAGGATACCTTAAAAAATAGTTGAGAAGTTAAAGGTCTTCCATTGTGACAAAGAAATGTTTAGAAGTTTTACTGCCAGAAGATTTAAGCAGAATGAACGTAATAATAGTCTTAACAAAACAGAGTTCAGGGACCAAGAGGTCCAATTAAGCTACCAAGAGGCATCCTTCAGTCACCTTTCCTGTGGGAGAGGGTCAGGGACAGGAAAGGGCATACCGCCTCAGGTGTTTGATCAAAAGTCATCTTCCCAATGGCCAATAACTACCCTATTTAAAACTACAACTTCCTGACACTCTCAATCCCCCATAACATGGTGCATTTATCATTTTCCCCATGGCACTTAATTGCTTTCTAACATACTACATAATTTACCTGTTCATTATGTTTGTGCTTTCCATTACAACATAAGCGCCCACGGGGCATGAAGCTTATCCCAACTGTATTCTTAGTGCCTAGATGAGAACTTAACACAATGCTGGATATTTACTAGCTATCTATTGAATGTATGGAGGAGTGAATACATGGATGAATGAATGCACATCATAGTTGTCCTATTCCCTCTTTCTGTACCTTCCTAGGAGGTATTTTCTTTTAGCTGTCCTAGAATGCACCACACTAGGCCAGCTCACAATTTTGATGCAAAGTTGTGTTAGAACTGAGTGGTAATAATACAAAGGTAGACCTGCTTTTTTTTAGTTGGTTTGACTATTGTTCTTAAGTTTTCTGCAGACAGCAACCCCCTTTTGGCCTGCATCTTAGTCAAATTTCCTACCTTTTTTTCTAATACCTTTGGCATGCCCTGGAAACACCAGACCTTTTTTTTAAACCCTCAGTCTGTAGATTTTCAAAAGGTTGTTTTAGAGTTAGTGATTTTCTCCTTTAATAAAGTAAACTTTCAATTTCATTCAACTCGGCCCTGCAGATCATAATTTTTAATCCAAACACAAAAGGAGAAAAAAAAATCCTTTCCTTTGATCAGGAAAAAGTATGGTCTAGGAGATTAAAATGCGTCAGTCTCACCAGAGGCTACTTGAAGGTGAACCAATATTAATTTTACCATGCCATTTAAGAGGAAATATCAAGATCCTTGTGTTAAAGAAAACCCCTTAAACTAGAATAATGCAGCATATTTTTATGAAGCATATTTTTATGACGGAAATTTCTGTATCAGGATGTGAGAGAGCAAAAAGCTGGAACTCTCATGCATTTTTTCTCCTCTGTGATATTTTTACTTGTGAGATAATGAAACTATTTTTATTATTGCTAAAAAGAAAGCAGTCTTTTCTCTCAGGTTAACTTTTTTCCTATTTGGAACATTCAGTGTTGCCCACGCCAGAGTACCACCTGCACAGACGGTAATGTGGTACCTGGGAAAGTTTTGTGTACCAGCCCATCTTTGGACGGTGGCTCCATCCCAGCGCTCACGTGGGATGTGCAACCGGATGAAAACCAAGCCGATTCCGTGTGGCCCTCATTCGTCACAACTTCAGAAAGCAGGAACATTAATCCGAGTTGCTGAGTTCCTGGTGAAGAAAGCCTCTAAATTTATGTGGTCTGAAGTGAATTCCTTAGAAGTTCATCTTAAGCATTTAATTTCTTGGCTTTTTGTTTGTTTGTTTGTTTGCAGTACTCGGGCCACTCACTGTTGTGGCCTCTCCCGTTGCGGAGCACAGGCTCCGGACGCGCAGGGTCAGTGGCCATGGCTCACGGGTCCAGCCGCTCCGCGGCACGTGGGATCTTCCCGGACCGGGACACGAACCCGTGTCCCCTGCATCGGCAGGCGGGCTCTCAACCACTGCGCCACCAGGGAAGCCCTTAATTTCTTGGCTTTTTATGTTTTCTTCTCTTGACTGACTTTGGGCCCCATGTATGAAGGAGAAGGAAATAAAAAATCACAGCAAAGGAGCAAAAGGTAAAGAGGAATATTCAGATACCCAGATATTTGCCTGTGTATATTGGTTCATGAGGGGAAGAGTCCGGGGACTCAGTATTAAACTGTCCACTGTTATTTTAATTAGGTAGAATTAAAAAAATTCAATCCATTAACTCACTTACAAAGGTCTCCTAAGGTGACAATTTTCATTACTAGAATTTTTTTCCCCTTGGTGGAAATAAGCATAATGTTTATCTTCCTGAATCTCCCGATACTTCCTGACACAAATCCTTGTTTTATTAATTCTCAGATGCTGAAATTGTCAGAAAAATAATAGTGGGGCTCTTAGATCATGTTACTTCTTCTTTTTTTTTTTTCCATATGTATTGTCATTTTAATTCACATCCGGAGAGGCAAGATTTCCTACCCATAGTTTATGAATAAGAATGCAGATTAAGGGTGTCTGTGTAATTTACTTGAGATCACATAGTCAGGAAGTACTACAGGGTAAGTCCAATTCTTATGGTTTCTTTTTTTAGGTCTTTATTGGAGTATAATTGCTTTACAATGGTGTGTTAATTCCTGCTTTATAACAAAGTGAATCAGTTATACATATGTTCCCTTCTCTGAATCCTCCACTCCTATCAGTGTAACCTTCCTCCTCTCCCTCCCTCCAAACTCACACCAATCCCCAGGGCCTGGCAGCTTCCTTTGGAATCGCCTCTCCTTCTGGCTATAAATGGGAGTGAAGAGACAAAGAAGAAAGAGTTAAAAAAAAAGCAGAAGAAGGTGAAAGAATTCAGTGACAGAGACTCTGAGAGAAAAGGATAAAACAGGTGAACAGAAGCCTGAAAGCAGTTTAAAGGTGTAATTCAGACTGGAGACGATTTCTTAGGAAACAATTAAAGGTGAAGAAATTAAAAGGCCGGGTCTGTGAAATAGTGGCAAGAGAAGAATCTGTTAACAGGGTGAAGAAGTTGTGATGACAAAGCACCGTGTTTGAAAAATGAGGTCAATATGAAAAAGACAATATGGGAAGGTGATCACATGTAAAACGGCAGTTGAAGACAACTTCGGAATGGCAGCTTAGGTCCAGAATGTGAATTTGTTCATTAATGGGTCTACTTATCCAGGGTGGGATTCTGGATTATCATTACTACTTAGTTGGAAAACACAGACTTCCCAAACCTTTGCAGTGTTTTTGATATTTATCTAAGAGATTTTTCTCTGGCAGTGAAACTGGTTTAAAAACTAATTTCAATATGTGTCTATTCATCAAAATGTCACCTTCTTAGGCCATTCCAGACCACCTTATCTAAAAATAATATCTCCCATTGTTTTTACTCTGTTTTAGTTTCTTCATAGCACGTAGCACTATTTGAAACCTTAATATTTATCTGTTTAGGTGTTTATTATCTGTCTCTTCTGCTAAAAGGAAGCTTAAGAGCGCAAGGTTTAATTTTGTTTACTGTTGTATCCTCAGGTCTTAAAAAACTAGATACAAAGTGGAAGCTCTGTATATATATTTGTTGAATACATGATCATTACCGTAGCTAACACTGATTAAATGCTAAGGGTCAGCCAATCCCAAATAGACTCCCATAACAGTCATGCAAATCCCAGCAAACACATCCTGTCATGAGCTCCATTTTACAGCTGATAAAACTGAGACACTGAGGGGGTAAGTACTTGTCCAAAGTCACCCAGTAACTGGTGAAGCAGAGATAATAATCCTAAAAAGGAGAGTTCATTTTGGGCCAATAGGGTCAAGACAGACTTTAAAGAAGAGGTAAACTAAGCTGAGTTTTGAGATGGGTGAGTTTTGAAATGGAGAGGAAAGGGCCAGGAACTTTATGTTAGTATGAGGAGGAAAAGCATGTCCAAGACAGCTATAAAAGAAAATTTCCATCAAGATTTGCAAAAAGGTACATTGTGAGATAACACTGGAGAGTGCATGAAGGCCAGTCTGAGGCTGAAGGTAAATAACTTGTTCAAGTATTAAAATTAAAAAAAAATAATCCATAGATCTTTTCTGAGTCTGATTGAATTGTTCTCCTAATCAAGATGAATTAGTGAGATTTTACTGTCTAGTTCCAGTTCAGAAATGACCACGAACAGATTATTTGGGGCCCTTTTTATTTATTTATTTATTTATTTTTTGCAGTACATGGGCCTCTCACTGTTGTGGCCTCTCCCGTTGCGGAGCACAGGCTCCAGGCGCGCAGGCTCAGCAGCCATGGCTCACGGGCCCAGCCTCTCCGCGGCATGTGGGATCTTCCCAGACCGGGGCACGAACCCGTGTCCCCTGCATCGGCAGGAGGACTCTCAACCACTGCGCCACCAGGGAAGCCCTTGGGGCCCTTTTTAGTGATAGCTCCAGGCAACATTATGTAATGGGCCATATTCGTCTTGCTGACCGTTGTATATCAGCTCCTCCTCTACCCCTGTATCAGTTCAGGTCCCCATGGGAAACAGCACACCCCAAAGGGGTGATTCAAAGGAGGTTTTTCCCATTAAATTCTTTTTATGATGGAAAAACGTAAACGTGTACAAAAGTAGAGACAAAATTGTAAAGGAGACCCAAGTACTCATTTACCAACCTCTTAGCTTTGACAATTATCAACTCATGGCCAAACAGGCTTCATTTAAATATCATTTTATCCCTACGTATTTCCGGATGTATCTCTAACAGATAAAGACCACTTTCAAAAATAATCACGAATATCATTATCATGCCCAAAGAAATGAGTATTTCCGAAGAAAGTTGCTACTGCAGGGCAAATTTACCAAGGGTTAAGGGTTGGTGGAATTAAGCAAGGGTTGGTGAAGCACCCAAGGGTTAGCTACATGAAAAGCTACTTTGACCTCTACCCAGGCTTGAAGAGTTTCCTGAAACCCACGGAGACCTGGAGCTGGAGGACAGGTTTACCTGGCAGGAGCTGTAGCCTTGGGATGAGAAACACAAGCACTGCCAACCCAGCAGGGAGAGAATGGGGGCTATAAGTATCCCAACTTTACTTCCCTCCTACCTTCTCAGCCTTGGCAAGTCCTTTCCATTGACTAAACTCAACAGGCTCGTATGGTTCATAGAAGTCAGCCGCCCAGGCACACAGCACACAGTGGGATGGAGAAGGATAGAGTAGATTTGCAGCTGCAATTCCCTCTCACCTAGCACCACCCATGTGTTTCTATGCCACACCTTCATCTAAGGATGCCTTGGAGGGTTGCCTTCACCGCACTGTACCCCAGACCCTGGCTCTATCACTTTGGGCCCCACCCACTACCTACACAGCTAAAGAAAATAATCTCCTCTGTCAACACTGATAGAGTTGGGAGTTAGATATCTTGGTAAAGGAACACCTTTCCTTTTTCCCTTTCCAAACCATTCCTATTTTCAGCTGATCTTGATGCTATGAAACAAGAGCTATGTTTCAATATACGAGCCTCAGACATTGATAAATCATAAAGATAAAGCGTAAGGAAACTCCCCTAACTGCTTTTCGAATTTGCTTTGCTTTGCTGTGTTCTAATTAGGTTTAAAATATTTAGATGAGAAAAAGTAGTTCTGGTTCATTTAAGATAAGCCTCCAGTAAGAGGCAGTTTGGAGTTTACTGTTGGAAGCCAGCAGGGGTTATACAATGAAGAGTCTAGTTAAGTAAATCCTTTTACTGTTAACTCCCTAGTAAGACAGGAGGGAGGAACCAGAAGAATGGTTAGTCTAAAAAACAGAATAGGAATTACTTTCAGTTAATACTTGGTTACCTAGGCAACCACTCTGAGACTGGAAGAAAGCCAAAGTCTTGATTGGATGAGAGACCTGGGGTCTTCCTTTCTGTATCTTTCTCTTCTGGTCTGGGAGAAAAAGGACCAGGAAGTAGGCACATAGGACAAAGCAAGTGGGGACCAGCCCTGATTGGAGGTATTGGTGAGAGATGGGTGGTGACTTGGGGCGGGGGATGCCTCCCTGTTGGAGCTGAGGTTGGTGTACCAACAAGGCTCGGAGCCCCCCGAGGCTCTTCAAGTAGCAAAACCTGCCCGGACCTCCTGCTCGTCACAGTGTGAAAGGCTTCAGGGCCGCAGACTATCTTAGTTCTTGGAGAAAAACAGAGATCTGAAGCTACAGAATTTTTACAACATAAAGGAATCTTATACATTATATATATATATGTATATATATATATACACACACACATATATACATATATGTGTGTGTGTGTATATATATATATATAAAAGCCTAACACTTTTATAGTTGAAGAAGCAGACCAGGAACGTTAAGGGATCCGTCAGGAATCACACAGCTAATGATGAGAGGTATAGTTATTGCATTCCCTCTGCTTTAAAGAGCCACATTTGAACATCCCAGGGACCAGAACGGTCCTACAGTTGATGTGATAAGAAGGTACCGAGTTCCAGTTGACTTGGTAACATTGTTTTTTCATAATGACATAAAATGATGGTCTAATCTAAGGTGATACCTTAGATCCGCTGAAATACGGTCAAGAGTGACAGAAGAATGCATCATTCTTCTGCGCTTTCTTTAAATATTTAAATATATTTCTTTCTTTAAATATATTTCCTTAAATATTATTATTATGATTGTCTTGTTTATTCACATTTTATAGGGATTAGTTATTTAATTTAATTATTTAAATTAACAGGTTTTTCATTGGTAGAAAAAGTACATTCAAGTAAAGACTGTATGTTTTCTTTCAGATATCAGCTGTTCACGTTTGGAGTAAATCTATCTGTTCTGCTTAAGCAGCATTACTATGAATACATGCACACACACAACACGCACCCACAATGCGGACACAGGGACACACATGCATTTCCCTGTAACCCAACGCTCACGTCAGCCCCCTTCAATTGCTGTCCTGACTATAGATGACCGAAACTGGGTGTCAGGGCTTGGTGATGACTGGGGTGATGGGAGAGTCAACTCGGAGGAGTGTGGGGAGGGAAAAACTTGGACCAGAAGACAGAGTCCGTCTCCCCCAGCTGTTCTAGGATGGGTCTACCTCTCCGTGTCTCACAGACCTGTTTCCTCCTTTGCTCTTCTTGTTTTTCTTCTTACTACTTCCCACCTCTTTCTTTTCTTTTCTCCTCTCAAAGGCCAAAGTACCAAATGGGTTGGGTGTTTTTGGTGGCGATGGGAATGTTGTATGGTTTGTCATAACCCTACCTCAGGTTCATGGTTCTTAAAAATCCATGTGGTGAGCTAAATGTCACAGTCACAGTTCTTGCTTTCATTACTTTTTAAAGAAAAAAATCATTTTTCTTTTGTACAGAAATCTCAAGTTCATTATAAAGACTACTTAAGCCAATCAGAAAAGTGTAGAGAAGAAAGTAAAAATGATGCCCTCAATCCCATCATCCAGAAGTAACCACCATACTTGACTCTCTTTCTCCCATGATCGAGACCCACTTGTTTCTACTAAGAAAAGGCAGCTCAGGCTTTGGCTTTTTGGGGGGGTTTGATCCGCTTTACTAAGTGCTGAGAACGTGACAGAGAGCAGGCAGGTGCGGCAGAGGTGGGGCAGTTGCTAGCTTGTCTGGATCCCATTTTCACTTCCGAGCCAGGTGATACTAAACGTCTAACTGCTTGTGAGGAGATCTCCATTCCCAGAAGGGGGTCCCCGCATGCTTTAGATCCTCCCCCAATTCATCCTGTAGCCCAGAGGCTTTTCTTTTGCCAGAGAACTTCTATTTTTCTCCCCGCGGCCTTTCCATCGCTCTCCAGAGGAGGGAGAAAAGAAAAGGGCAGCCCATTCAGCTTGCCTCTCCGCAGATCTATCACTAATGTGAGGACCCGGGATTTTACAGCTCCCCAGGGGAACTTGTGAGGGCTGTGTGTGTGTGTGTGTGTGTATCTGGCAGGGGTGCCTGAACCTTCTTACACCGTGCCCCTCTGCTGCACTCCAGAATCTTCTCTTTCCTCACTCACTGTTTTCTGAGGTAATAGCCTTAGGTTGTAGACTTTTCTTTGTTTGCCACGTGTTGGTCAATTTTTGTTTTCCTTTTTTCCCCCGAGTTATTATTTCATTAAGTTTGGGAGAGGGAAAAGACATAAGCCAGTTTATTCTATCATCCAAGCCCGGAAGCGCCACTGGCAGGTCCCCATGTCCAGTTTGGTGTGACTTTGGAAAACTCGCTGATTACCCTTCTCTCAAGGATGAAGGGCAAGTATCTGAGAGCTATAACGCTGGCCGGCGTTTTGCCTAAGCAGAAAGTGTATATATGCTACCTCTCCTTTGCTGTGATATTAGACTAGTGTTTTCTTGAAAGAGATGTATGTTAATAGGCTTTAAGATACCATTTTCTAGTTTTCTCATGCTTAGCCAAGGCTTTTATAAAATCTCCCTCCTAAATATGTTCTTTTATGTTCCATTAGTGTATTTGTTCTTTAGTTTAGCTTTGCTTTCCGACTGTGGAAGTAAAGCCAATTTTCAGAATCATCTTTTATTTGCAAAGATAACAAAGTAGTATGCTTCGGCCTTTCAAGCGTGTTTTCTTGCACTGAAGTGCGATATCAGTCCTTCAGGGGGAAATCCAGCATTTGGATTTTGTTTAAATTTTAGAATGCTTTAATTTAATAAAGAGGCAAGTCCTCTCTATCTTTGATCTAGTTTCCACTTAAATAACATTAACGCTCATAAAAAAAAAAACAACATAAAAATCAATGGCTCTGTACACAGGTACAGTAGGGGTAAATGCCTGTGGCAAAACGACTAGACTCTGATTTACTAAACGAGAAGTATGTTGAGGAGACACACACAGATTAATAATTACTACGGAATTTTTTAAGGTCACTTTTCAACTCCATCCTTTTTTTTCTCCCCAGAGACTTCAATGGTTTTCTACCCTTATGTATTCTTCCTGGCATGTTTGACAAGTGTATTAGCAACATGCTATAAGCTTTTGTAAAATTGCTTCAGCAATGGTATACATTTAAAGTCAGTAGTGGTTTATCTAAAAGCTTTGCCTGTGTTTCTTTTCTCACCATATTCTCTGTAACAATTAATTAGGTCATCTTTAAAAATAGATCCTGTAGGCTAAATTCAGCATACCCTCAGACAGTGTTTCCTTTCCATTAATTTTCTGTGTTCACAAGTACTTTATCTTGCATCTTATTATCAAACAGTGACTAAAAGACTTAACTTAGATAAGTCATCTTAGAAAAGAGAACCTTGTGGATCAGATGTGTTCATAAAAAAATGACTTGAGGAATACCTAGGACAGCCAAAAGCAAAGGCTTCATTTCCCGTCTCTGTGTCCTGCTATAGCCAAGCAGCTATATGCCCTGCTCCCCTCTGCTGTCTACCCTTCCCAAACTTGAATGCAGGAAAGTACGTGTCTGCATTATTTCCACACGACCTTTCTATTGTGAAGTGTGCTTTATGGCCTGTTGGGGGACCAAGATGACTGGTTTGGAGAGCTTGGTGTGCTGTCATCCTAGTTTTGGTTAGGGCCCTTCAGGGAGCCTGAGTCACAGATACAGAGACAGAAGGGGGACCACCAATTAGCTATGTATTGCCACTACCTACAGCTAGAGGGTGCTAAAAAGATCAGAAGACTGTATTCAGCCATCCTTTGGGTATGGATGGGATGTCCCATCTTCGCCAAATGTCTGGACAACCACTGGATTCCTGAGTCTTCCCTGGGTCCCACTGACAAGAGAGTGGATAGGCGCGGGGAGTGTCATATATCTGAACCGGAAAAGACAATCTGTGTCGAGCCTTCCAGAAACCTGTTCTGGGTGCCATCCCATGTCCTCTCCAGCCTGTCAGGCTCTTATCCCTGATCTGGCCTCAATGGCATACTCTCTTGAGATGGGGTAAGGGCATCTCTGCAAACAGCAGTTTTAGGGCTGTTAGACCTGACAAAGTCTCTGTTGATCTGTGCAAACTCTTTAGGTGCTATCTTTTTTCTATCTATTCAAATCGATGCCAGTTACTTTTATTTTCAGCCTCCAATCATCTGTCATGGTGGTATTTGTTTGTTTGAATCAGATCTCAGGTCCAGAGAGTTAAGTTAATCATCCTCCTTAGTTTATAACACATCGTCATCATTGATGGGTGCAAAGCCCTCTTCTTGTTTTATTTTCTTTCTCTTTCATCTTCTCTAATCACTGCTCCAATTCCCTTCTCTCCTTTAGCATTCACTCTGGTGTCTGATCTATGTCTTAAATGTATGTATCTTAAATATGTGTGTTTTCTTGTTAAGTCTGCAGTGTTGTTTTGCAGTGAATGTGTTCTTAATGTCCATCAATGGTATCAGACTGTAAACCTTGGCCTGTTTTCTGCTTTTATCACTCAGCTCGACCCACAGCCAATTCCCTAAATTTCAGTGTCAGCAACAGCACAGGTGTTCTTATTTCATGCTACATGCTTGTTGTGATTTGGCTGTGGTTCTGTTTAAAATTACAGTAGTTATTGGACCTCCCACTAAATCTGGTTATGTGATCCATTAGTAAAGGAGAACATATAGTACTGGCCAAAGACAGATCCTAGCCTGTGTGACACCTGGTGGGTTTAAGGAGGGGAGGCTGGTGGTGTGCCCTGGCTTAGAGAGTTCATAGCACTGAGGTCAGGACTTGAATGTCACATTTGCTCCCTCTTACTAAGAAACTGCCCAAGGGAACCTCTCTGTGCCTCTGCTCTGAGTCTTTTCTCTTCTTACATCTTCTCTATGTTGGTTGTCTAGTCCTAAGCTAAGGCTGTGGAGGGGACAGGTGCAGGGACCCTTCGGGGGCAGGCTACTCAGCCTGCACCTGCTTTTAGCCTCTGCCAACAGCAACCAGACCCCAGCTGTCCCCTGAGTTACCCCAGGATGGCTGCAGGGTGGGCTGGTGCCGCCGTTCTTCTGGTAAAGGGCAAGTAAACTCTTACAGAATAAAAAGAACACAACTCGTACGCATACCCCCAGCCTATCTGTCCGTACGTGGCCCCTCCCTCGTGCACACGGGCTGACATTTTTCTTCCACATGTGGTTACTACCAATCTTTTTCTCCTCAGAGTTTCTTCAGAGTCTTTATGTTCGGTCTTCAGATGCACGCACTTTTCTTTCCCTTTGTGGCTTCTCTAGGGTTGGGCCCAGGGAGGAATTCAGTAGCTCTTGCATGCTGGAAGTAAAACCTTTAAAGTTTACACATAGGTGTCATTATAGAGGAACAGTTATTTCACAGAATTCCTGAACTGTGTGGGCTAATACCTGATTTTGTCGATGAGAGGTGAAGGATCTTAGTACATGGTTACTTCTTCTCAGAAATCTTTCTTATGACATGGCAACCCTATAGACATAGCTAATCCCTGCTAGAATTAGCCACTTCCTGTAACAGTGGGCACTGGTGGTTATTAAATGCCTGTTAGCCATCAAGAGTGCCTCAGTCGTCAGTTTTCACCACCCTCCTCTCCTGTGCTGAGCCCCATGTTACAAGCTCAGGGACCCCTTGACTTTCTTCCAGTTGCACAGGTAGTGCATTAAATTAAAATGAGCACAAGAAGGATTAATTCACTGTGTTTCTCTACCTCCTTAAGTAATCCTGACATGCGACTCCGGCCCATTTGTGTGCATGTTGGCTGAAAATGATGTTTATTGAGTGGATTTTGAGGACTCTGCATGACAGAATTTGTGAATAAAACTTCAGTGAACCAAACTTGCCATTTGGTTCTAGATAACTTCTTTCCGCTTTTTCCTTTTCCTCCCTCCATGGGCCAGCATTAGCACACCACACATCTACTCCAGTGCACTCAGTGGCAGTTTTTCCCTCCCCAAGGACAGATGGCTTAGAAAGACATTCAGCTCATGGCCGGGGTATATTCTTCTTTGACCTCCCTCATGTCCTTTTTCAATGAACTATTTTAGAAGAGATTTTATTTTCAATGATTAATGACAGTTATGTAAGATGAATCACAGAAAGAACTGCATCCTGTTTCAAGCAAGTAAGTATTCCCCAAACAACAGAGCTGTGATTTTGGAGTATAAAAGCACCAGAAATGCCATGCTGGGTTAGATCCAACCAAACTGGATGTATCCTGCTCGGTGCTAGGGCTGTGGCTAGGATGCAGGTGGCACTTTTGTGGTAAGTGAGGGGTGGGTGCACCTTGCCGACAAGGTAAATAGCTCTAATTTCTACTCAATAGCATGCTGGAACCATCATCCTAGATTATAGCTAAGTCCTTCTTGGAATCTACGTATATTTTCAAGTCTGTACTAATTAAAGAGTTTCATGTTTACCTCCTGCTGTGTAAAGTAGCATTCCCTTTTATTTGTTCTTCAGCCTTCAAGGGGTGCCTCTAATTCTAATACTCCTGAATTGAATTTGGAGAACGAGCAAAGTCTTATTTCTGTAACCCCTCGTGTCTTTTGTAGTATGTTAGGCATCTTTTTATCAATACCAACCTTCACATTTCTAGACTGTTTGAGTTAAAAAAAGCTGATAGAACAAAGTAATCAGCATTCATTTTTTTCATCTTTATTATATATACGTATAAATATTCTTTTCTAGATTTTTTCCCATTATACGTCATTACAAGATATTGAATGTAGTTCCCTGTGCTATACAGTAGGTACTTGTTGTTTGTCTATTTTATATATAGTGGTGTGTATCTGTTAATTCCAAATTCCCAATTTATCTCTTTCCCCCTTTCTCCTCTGGTAACCGTAAGTTTGTTTTCTATGTCTGTGAGTCTATTTCTGTTTCATAAACAAGTTCATTTGTATCATTTTTAAAGATTCTACATATAAGCAATATCATATGATATTTGTCTTTCTCTGTCTGGCTTACTTCACTTAGTGTGATAATCTCTAGGTCCATCCATGTTGCTGCAAATGGCATTATTTCATTTTTTATGGCTGGGTAATATTCCATTATGTGTGTGTGTGTGTATTATATATATATATACACACCACATCTTCTTTATCCATGCATCTCTCAATGGACTTTTAGGTTGCTGCTTCCATGTCTTGGCTATTAGTAGTGCCGCTAGTATTCATTTTAAAATCTATCTTTCAGAAGTTTTATTCAAAACCCAATAGTGTATATATAATAAGAGGTTCTGGAATCAGTTTAAAAAGAAAAAAAGATTTAGTCCATAGGTTGGAAAAAGGAGATAGCTAAGAAATAGCCATTTGTCTGCAAGGTAGGTGAATGGCAAGACTAAATTTAACAAACACTCACTGATTATCTTACTATGTGCAAGTCACTTTTCAAGTCACTGGGAGCAAAGGTTAAGTAAAGTGTGGTTTCTTCCAGGCCCACAGGTGTGGACAAGGACTGAGTAGGGGTGGCCTTCAGTACTCTGGGAAAGACAGCTTTGCGGAGGAGGTGGCACCTGAGAAGGGAGAGGAGTTTATAATGGATGGGATGGGGAGAGAGACAAAGACCTTTCACTGAGAGGGGACGTCCCGTACAAGGCTTGGATCTTAAAACAACATGGAAATACTTTGGAAGAAACCAGGAAATAATTCAGAAAAGCTGAAACATAATGTGCCAGGATGGAAGCAGCAAGAAGCAGTTGGAAGGGCTGCAGGTGTGGGCAGGAGCTGGATCCTGAGAAAGACAGCTAGGTTTGCACTATTATTTTTCTGAGTTCCAGGGAAGAGTGCTCTTTGCAAACCTAGAAAGCTGTACTATCAGAATGATGGGTTTCCTTCAAAGCTTTTCTCCTGATTCCAGCCTGCAAAGCATCATTTTCCTAGAGAATCAGGGTCGTGTGGTGCCTCTGCTGATTCCCTTGACCCTGTTTCTGGAACCCCGCTGCCCTCAAGGTGGCATTTGGCAGAGGTGACTGGGCAGCCATCTAACCTTCACACCCATGCTCACCAGGTCCCCTGCACTTGGACCTCTCCTCCCTTGGCCTCCCTTGGACCACTGACTAACCTTGAATACAAAGTCTAGGCCTCGGGTTTTCCTTCGTGTATACATTGGATTTCGCTAACAAGCCAATTGTATTTTGCAAAGGTTAAAAAAGTCTAGCATTTAGTCTGTTTATAGTCAGACAATTCAGGTATCTGTCATATCTAATTAAAATCAAATTACAGTTATGAATAACTGCTTTGTGCCAGGAGCTGTCCTAGGTGCTGGTGACACAAAATGAATTATGGCCTCAGGAGTCCAGTCTAGGAGGAGAAATGGACAGAAGTGACTTGAGATGTTTGAGGCTGCTCTTACTTCATACTCACCACCTTCAAAAAGACTGACAGTCCTCGGCTTCCCGGTGAATGTGCCCTAACACCTCCACCATGTCTATTTCCAATCACACTCTCTCCACCTCTCATCTTTCAACAAATGACTTTCTACTACTTCACAGAGAAAACAGATGATATCCACCTACAACCATCTCAAAGTCCCCCAGATCTTTTAACCGCCCTATAGCCAAACCCACCTTTGCTCTTTCCTTCCTCTTTTGGTGGCAAAGTTGTCTTTCCCATGAAAGTTCTACTCATGGTCTGGATTTGACTTTCTACCACATTCTCATAGTTCCTCGGTTATCAAGTTTTTAAAAACGAATTTCTCTCTCCTTTACTGTTTGTCTGGTTGCCGGGGACACCGGGATTGCAATTGCACTAGCTTGGCATGGTGCTCGGATTAACCGTGATTCCTTGTCGGCAGAAGTGCTTCTGTGGCCGTGAAATATGCCTTTCCCATGGACTATAAATAAAATGAGTCCCACACTTGGGACTTTCAATATCCCAAGCGATCCAAATGCTAAAGATACAGTATTTCACAGTAGGTTGTGCGACCTTTTATGTAATATATGCTTTAAGTAAGTGGGTTATGGTCTTGTGATTTAATGTGACCTAATATTCACATGGAGAAAACGGAAGGTGTTAAACTCCTTAAGAAACCCAAGAGCTTTAGGAGATTTTTGTAATTCATGCTAATAAGATTGACTGATTTGTTATTCTGCAAATGCAATGCCTATAATTTAACTTTGACTGACAAATGGTTCCAAATTGTTAAGAACATCAGTATCATACAGGATTTGAACTCTAGTTCTATTGAACATGTCTGAAAAATAATTTTATTCATGATTTTCCTCTTTGGAAAATTTCTTCAGGGATCTTTTAATTGTTTTCTCCAAGTGTCATTAGCTGTGCTTCCAATTTAAAGAAATAATTTCTGTTTCATAATACCTATGTTCATTTATAAAAAAGACTCAAAAACAAACTTGCAAAGGAAAGTTCCACCTAAGGACACTCTAGACCACTTTCCCCTGGAATTTATTACTCTGGAGTTTGAATACAGAGATAAACTGAAGTCAGGTTAGACAGTATGTAGATCCCAGTGGAATTTTCAATCTAGCTCAAGTGTCTTTGAAAACAGAATGAAGTTGTTAATCAGGTTGGTGGACTCTTTCCTTTGTTTTAGGTATTCAGTGATGACCATTTCTTTTTTTTTTTTTTTTTTGCGGTATGCGGGCCTCTCACTGTTGTGGTCTCTCCGGTTGTGGAGCACAGGCTCCGGACGTGCAGGCTCAGTGGGATCTTCCCGGACCGGGGCACGAACCCGTGTCCCCTGCGTCGGCAGGCAGACTCTCAACCACTGCGCCACCAGGGAAGCCCAGTGATGACCATTTCTTGATTTTAGGGTAACCTGTATCCAGTGTTGTTTTCTTACTTTGCTGCCCTCGCCCTCTTTCTTTTGCTTATCACCCTCATCATCACCATCACCATCACTCCCACTATCATCATCATCTTTGTCATAATTTGAATTTCGACACTGTGCCAAGTGCTTTACCTCCATTGCTTCTTACCCTCAGACCAGCCCTGCAAGGTGGGTATTATGCTTATTTAACAAGTGATGAAAACAAGATTCAAAGAGATTGATGAACTTGTTCAAGTTTACGCAGTAAGTGGTAAAACCCACACGAGAACTTGGGCCTGAAAGATTTAAAATATCTACTTTGTTCCCCTCCCATTGCGTCCATGTGTCCTACCAGTCTTCCTTGTTCTTGTAGTTTCTACACTATGTTTATTCACTTTTTCCCTAAGGTGATGAGAGGTGGAGGAAAGCTAGCAGTTTCCCTATTTTCAAGATTAAAAATAAACATGAAAATTCAGTAATTAGCAAGTGAGAAATAGTAAGAGTAATTTAAAAGTGGCCTAGGAAATCTGATAGTAAAACTTTTTTGATCTGCAGAATTAAAAGGCTTTGGAATGCAAACAAGAAACCGATAAACATTCATAATATAAAATACAACTTACATGTAATACTGCCAAGAGAAGAAAAGGGTAGTGTCTAGCTTTCTAAAGACCCCTCAAGGTCTATATTAGCCTGTCTTCAGGTTTGTCAACATGAACTAAATGGAAGCAGCTTTCCCCTCTATGTGTTTCCTATACCTCCTATCGCACTTTTTATGTCTCTGCGTGTATCTTTAAAAGCCCAATAGAGAGCTCTAAACTCAGAGAGTCAAAGAACATGGGATGGCAGTGGTGATGAAGGGCAGAAGTTGCAATGTGACTGAACACCTTTCAGAAAATCGCCTGATGTATTTAGAAAATGTTGTTGATGACTTGTTAGTGTGATGTAGCTTTTCACCATCACCCATAATTGGGTTTTGGGGTGTTTTCTCTTTTATGACACAAGCAGGTTCTTAGCAGGGTGCTGTGAGTGGGGAATTTTTCTGCAGGTGGTTGGTCTGGTCTGTCTACTAAGGGTGACCATAGCCTTTGGGTGACTGCGTTTATTATAGAAGTGTGTACAATGTCATTTCCTCTAGAGAGGCCAAGGCTGGAGAAGGGTCAGGGATAGCACAGACTCTGAGGACTAAAGTCGACCCCCCTGGGCCAGGCTGGGAGACCTTCAGTCTATAGGGTCTCCAGTGCTGCCCTAATGGGACCTGACCTCCCACAAAGTCCTCTGTACCACAGGGCCAGGTGGCCAACCTCTTAGCCATGCCGGCATATGCTCTTCTCCAAGGAAGGAAAAGTGTTTCGTTTTTGCTAAAACCTGATGCTCATTGTAATATATAGCAGGTACCAACTGGGAAGGGAAAAAACCACCTTGTTAAGACAGCATTTCATAATGCCAGCCTCCTACGCTCACTGTGATGGCCATCTTGTTTTTGAGGTAGGGTCTCCCTCCTTCAGACATGAGTGGGTAGTGATATCCGAAGGGCTTCTTGAATTCTGGATTTAGGAAGCCAACCAAAGGGTTAATTGAGAATGACTGAGTCCACACTATGTAATGAAGACCATACACTCTTTACTCACCTTGAGTAGAAGGAGGTGGAGAACAGAGGCTGAAGTAGGGCTTGGGAGCCAGATCGGTTTCGAGTCCTGTGAGGTCACTTTCAGTGATGTTTCTTGGGTTAATTTCACAGTCTTTCTGGTTTTTAGTTATGCAATCTGTGGAATGGGATAATAACATTCATTGTCTATTATAGTTGTGGTTGAATGAGGTAATGTAGGTGGAGTGGTTCGTCTAACTCCTGGCACATCGATACTAGGCACAAATGAGCCAGTGGGGCTGTGATGTAAGTTTCCTGTTTTTCCCCATTGAGACTCGGGACAGTCCGCACCTTTGTCTTCTTTTCTGGTCTGGTTCTGATGACCCTCAGTCTCTGCTGGGTGCTCCTGTGTATCCATGTGCAGCTGTTCTACTGTCTGAAGGACGCACCCTGGCTTCAGGAGCCTGCCCCTGGCTCTGTGAGCCCTGCTATTGCAATGCCTTCAGTGTTAAGTACCAGTTCTTCATCAGTTGGTTTCTAGGAAGCGATTTGTTCTTTCTAATCTGAGTCCTGTATCCTAGGCCTGTCTTCTTTCCTGTTTCACTGAGGCAATGTGAAGAGGATTTCAAACTCCTTTGGTAGAAAAGTTGCTTCCTAATGGATAGGTTTGATTGGGCAAAATTAGAGATGCTTGAATGGACAGTGATGTTACGGCCATTCAAGGGATATTCCTTGTAGATTATTTCATGCTGGGTATGGGGGAAGTCAGTGCTTCTCAAAGTTTGTTGTGCATACAAATCACTCCGAGGAATCTTGTTAAAATGCAGATTCCGATGTGGTGGGTTTGGGGTGGAGCCTGAGACTGCATCTCCAATGAATTTCCAGGTGATGCTGGTTCACGGACCATACTTAGAGTATCAAGTGGAAGGGCTACATTCATGTGTTGAACCCTTGAGTTCAAAGATGGGTAAGAGTAGATACATTATATCTTAGAACAACAGAGCTTTCTATGCTCCTCTGCACCAGTTTTCATTCACTTACTTTTTAAAGCTACATTTGGAGCACCAATAATATACAAAGCTCTGACATTCTTTCTCTGAGTAAATAACATAAAAATATATGGTAAAGACCTGACATGTAAGTGTGTAAGGGTTCAGATAAACGGAGAAAACAGTAAAATTGGATTCCATGAGCTAATTCGGAGACGCTTCTACAAAGAGGTGTTTTGAGCCCAGTTTGAAAGATATGGCAATTGAAGACTGGAGGATATTGGAAATATGCTGTCAGTGTACTTGTGAGGGGCGGAGGGTGGACTTAACCCCTAGGTTAAGAAAAGTGGGGAGGGGGACTTGTTTAAAGCTGAAAGCAAGAGAGAATTGCAGCTCATTTGTAGTTAACAGAAAAGTCACCAGCCAAGCTTGCATAGGGCCGTAGGAGAGGGCTTAACAATAAGTATTAGGAAACAAGATCTCTTTAAAATACACCCTCTGTTAGTGGGGCCTGTCAGAGGACCTTCATCCACAGCAGTAGGAAGGCAGTATCCTTACTCTCTGCACTTCTGCCAGGACACTTGAACTTCCAGCTTTGCCTGGTAAGGAGGGGAGGACCTTCAGACCTCTTGGGCAGCATCGATTAGCTCTCTCTGAGGTTTTCTGTGGGCTGCCCAAGTTTCATTCACTGGTCCATCCATTCATACATTCAATATTGTTGAATTGAGTGCTCAGTATACTTGAACCTCACATCAAGGTTGTGCTAAATGCATTGTGCTAATAGCAACAATAACAACTGCATACTAAGAAAGATTGCCTCTAACAGAGACAGATGCCTGCCGAAGGCCTTACATTCCAGGTAAACAATGGTGTTAGGTGATTACTTTCTGTTTGCCTTTCATTTCCACAAGCAAACTCATTTTTAAGCTGGAGACCCTTTCTCTGAGTTGAAGAGTAGCCAGGGTCTTCTTTAAGGCTATGGAAGTTTCTCTCAAGAGATGTGGAGATTGCAGAGGTTGGGTGGGGTAGAGAGTTACTGTACAATGAGTGACTCCAAAATTATTACGGGATTGTTGAGTAACTGGAGGTGAAGAGGGGATATTTTTGAAAAGAGGGGCTTACTAGCCCTAGATATCTCCTGTTGGAACTGCTACTTCTCTTTGGTGAAATATCTGGGTAATTGAATTAAAATATTCAGTTCTAATCTTGTTGATGAAAAAATACAGATTTCAAGGAGACCATTTATCCTAATCATCATATCCCTTCAGCATTCTCAGCTAGGAAGAAACACTTGAACTTCCCAAAGCTGGAAGTTCTTGGGAAAAACTCCCCTCTCTTGACCTCTCAGCCTGTGGACGTCTCTGTCCCCCTGTCCTTCTCTGTCCCCCTGTCCTTCTCTACCCTGAGCCATGAGAACCCCACTTCTTTGTCTGAGGCTCACTTTGCACTGGAGAGAAGCTGCCTCTTCCAGCCATATCTCTGGGAATTGTGTTGTCTTCCAGGAATTCCCCTGCAGGAAACCATGCAGAGTCTGTGATAGACCCCAAGTGTCTCCTTCAGTGACAGAGTGACCCCAAGCTGCAGCTCGCTGTCCTCTGAGACCTATTTATTACAATTAAAAAACAATTAAAGCAGAGCAGATTAAACAATAGATCAATAACTTTTAAACTCCAGATATGACTTAGTAAAGAAACAGTGTTTGTTTCCTGGACATGCTTTCTTGATGCTGGCTAAGGACCTATCCTTCCACCTTCCCAGGGCCCCAGAGAGGCCCAGAGCATCGTCTAGCATCAGATTTCTTCTCATTTTTGCCATAGCTCACCCTATATCAGAGACCAAGAAAATGTTTCTCAAGGTGAGTTTATCTTACAGATACTGCTCTTTTAAAAGTAGGGTTACCAGGGATTTCCCTGGTGGTCTAGTGATTAGGATTCTGGGCTTTCACGGCCACGGCCCAGGTTCAATCCCTGGTTGGGGAACTGAGATCCCATAAGCCATGTGGCATGGCCAAAAAAAAAAAGAAGGAAAGAAAAGAAAATTAACAAGGCACGTGTGGAATCTAAAATATGACACAAATGAAATTACGAAACAGAAACACACTCACAGACATAGAGAACAGAGTTGTGACTGCTAAGGGGGAGGGTGGGGGTGCGGTGGGATGGATTGGCAGTTTGCGATTAGCCAATGCAAACCATTATATATATGTATAACTGAATCACTTTGCTATACAGCAGAAGCTAACACAAATTGTAAATCATCTATACTTCAATAAAATAAAGTTTTAAAAAAGGAGGGCTGCCAGATAAAATACAGAACCCCCAGTTAAATTTGACTTTCTGATAAATAATGGACCATCTTTTAGTATAAGTATGTTCCAATATGGGACAAAAGAGCAAAACCAAAAATTAATTAATGAATGAATGCCAGTCTGGCGACCTTGCTAGCAGGGCTTATTCTGTTTTCATGACAGTTCACTATCTAATATCTTAGGCATCATTTGCTATGCTGTCGTTCCACTCTGCTACAAAGTGCTGAGTGGCCCACATTTATTTTCAAAACCAAAATGAATTAAATCTCATTTTGCTTTGAGAAATTAATAATGCCACTTGGGACAATTAGCAACCCCTTCTGTGTTGCAAAACCAGGGACAGGTCTCAGGAATCTATGGCAATATGAAAACTGGATTTCATGGAATTGGGTTGCCAAGCTTGGCAGAACAGCTTATCTGGATTTAATGACCAAGCATGAATCTGTAACTGTAGTATTCAACCCTGAGGTACTTTAGTGCTATGTTTTTGCACAAGACATAAACAAGTGCCTTGAAAGACATAATTATATAGAGCTACACTGTTGGTTGCATACCAAGTGAAGAGAACAGGGTTGATAACACTGAGAAACTTTACTAGGAAATTTATTCATGGCTACGACATTGTGACCATATAAGTACATAAGAGGGAAACGTTTTTGATCATGGGTAGTTTGAGGTCACTGTTTTTGCAAGGAGACATATTTAAATTAGATTTAACAATAATTTCCATCAGGCTATTTACAGTTGAGAAAATTAATTAAAATGTCATCTGTTTAATTATTGTTTGTTATCCTTAATTAAAATGTTAACTGAGTACATTTGTATGTGCAGCATATTTAATATGTTGACTTTTTGACGAAGGCAATGACAATGTTATCTACCTTCTACAATCAGATGTTTAGTTGTTCACTTACCTTAAATATTTTGGAAGAGAAGAGATGAATATATTTAAGCAACATGGCAGCATAGACTGAAAGATCATTTTTCTGCCAGGGCTATAGATAGCAGATCTGTAGGAAATCAGCACTTGAATCAGCAGGAAGGAAATCTACCAGAAGTATGCATTTTGGTCTTGTATTTGCATGTGAGAAAAAGGGACAAAAATTAATCAGCTGTAAAATGTCCATTCAGAATGACATTTGTAAGTAAAGAAATTGATTATGAGGAGATGCACTTTAAATGTGTTTTTGCCTCACTAAGAGAACAGGCTAAGGGATAGTGAGGACCTTTATATTCTTTTATATTGATGTACACTTGACCTTTTCATTTGACCAACATTTGAGACAGTTGTTAAAAACAACATATAGACCTTTGCTGCAAAATTGGTTTGAATCTTCTTTTGACAATGGTTATGATTTCTCTTTTCATACAAACTTATGGTACTGACCTTTGTTCAGTAAATAAACATGTTGGTTGTGTTTTGCAAAGCGAAGAGATCTCATATATCAGCATTAAAACAAAATGGTTCCTTTTCAAATAAGTTATGAAGTGTAATGCTTTCCAAAAACAGCATAAATTAGACAATAGCATTTACTGTGCACCTTTCAGCAACTCAAGCAACTGGGGAATGAAGGGACAGATGATGGAACAGACATAATTCTCTGTCTTGACAGAGTTTCAAGTTTAATGATTGATTTCTTTTCCCCACCACCCAGAACTTGCTCTTTTTTTTTTCACAATTATAATCAAAGACTTTAATATTCCACTCTCAGTAATTGATAGTAGTAGGCAGAAAATCAACAAGGATACAGAACTGAACTCCACCACCAACCAGCTGGATCTAATTGACGTTTATATAATACTTCACTCAAAAACAATATACACGTCACTCAAAAACAAAATACACATTCTTTCTTTTTGTTTTTATTCCTGTTGGGATTTTTTTTAACATCTTTATTGGAGTACAATTGCTTTACAATGGTGTGTTAGCTTCTGCTTTATAACAAAGTGAATCAGTTAGTTTTTTCTTGATAAACTCCAAGACGTTAATGCTTAGTAGAATGAGATGAGCTAGTGCTTCTTAGGAAGTAATAATCGTAAGGATAACAAATACATAGCGTTTATTCAGTGTCCACACTGTTCTAAGTGCATTGCTTATGGTATCTCATTTAACCCTCAAAATAACCTCCTAGGTAAATACTATTATTATTTTCATTTTACAGATGAGGGAACTGAGGCACGGTTTTCCCAAGGCTATACAGCTGTATATAAGCTTCATATAAATTGTGGGGCTGGTAGTTGAGACCACACATTCTGGACCCAGAGTCTGTCCTCTTATCCTCCCACTATCCTTATGGCGATTAAAAGGGGTTAGTGCGAGAAATGTCACAATATTTTGAGCAACCACATATTTAAACCTACTGCACTGAAGGAAGGAAAAAGTACTTGTGCTGACACTTCAGTTCTAAACCTAATGGTTTGTTTATTTATAGACTTTATTAATGATTATGAAAATAGTAAAGAATGATTAAGAGCAAGTCAGGGGAAGCAGAGGCTTGTAGAGTAAGTTTTCTGAGCAGAGTTTATATTTTTTTCATACATAATAAACCTTCTGCCCTTAATGGATATACAGTCAGTCATTTTGTGGAGCTATATGGCATTTGTTAAAATTTTAGCTCTGCCACTTACTAGCTGAATGATCCTGGACAAATTACTTAACTTCTAGAAGCTTTAACATCTTCTCTTACAGAAGGCAGATAATAATTCTGCCCTCACCGGATCATTGTGAAGATGAAAGACGAGGCACATAGCACAACGTTGGGCTCATCCTGGAGAACCACTAAGTGTGAGCTACGGCGGCTTCAGATTAAATAAGCAAATCATTATGTTGAGAAGTATCAGATTGGACCCTAGTTAATACCTATTAGGGTGTTTCTGAAGAAATTTAGGGAGAATGTATGTAGATATGTTGTTTAATGGGTTAAAGAGAATCTGCTATCACAATTTCGATGCTTTGCCTGTTACTAGTAGTTAATATTTAATAAAAATATAAACAGAACTTCTCCACCTGTTACACTTCTAGGGGATATCCACTGAGAACTGGTTCATTTAGCTGTTTTCATTCCCTTTCAAGAGGCTTATCTTATCAGAACTGTGGGAAAGAAACAAAATTAAAGGGGAAGATGCAAAACAGAGCAAACAGAGAATGGCTTCAAGAAGACAGGCTTGACCTTGAAGGCGGGTTTGCAAGCGGGGAGGGGGGATGATTTGGGCTATTCCTTCCACTTCATTCCTGTCTGGGGCTTCCCAGAGTGGCTGGGCAATTACTGGGTGGGTCTGTCTTGATGGAGTGGTAGGGAGGATGCTTGGGTACCTCTGTATTATAAATAGTGTCTTTCAAACTTAAAAAAAGTCTATGACTTACACTAAGAAATCCATTTTACATTTCTATTTAAAATGGTATGTATAAGCATCACAAGAATTTTTATCTGTTTTAGTCATTGGTGTATCTGTCTAGAAAAGCACTTGGTGCATTGTAGGTGCTCAGTAAATAGCTGTTGAACTTCTGTCTCTATCTATCTATCTGTCTATCTGTCTGTCTATCTACCTATCTATCATCTATCTATGAAAAAAGTTTCATGAAACATTTTTACCGTTACTATTTGCTTGTAATGCATTCTGAAATTTTCTATTCCGTTCCTAAAAAGAAAAAAATTGCAGTCAAGACCTATTAGTTAATTTCAGTGCATTCACTGGGGAGAGAGCCTTAATAGGTCATTCTTTCCAGTGCTTTGGGTTATGATCTGCAATTTGAAAAACACTGCTTGTCACTGGGAGCAATTGGCTTTATGTGTAAATAGGCTTGTGTCACTGAGACTTATCTTTCTTGCTGTCATAGTGCCTTCATTTAGCTTGTGTGTTTCCCTAGTCCATGCACTAGCTTGCCGCGGGCTGGTAGAACAAGCCGAGTAGTATTGAGGATTCTGGCCCAGCTACTGGGAAGTTCTGAAAGTATTTGCTGCACTCTAATGGGTCTTGTTTTTGTGAAGCTCATAAAAACATAATTTTTAACTGTGGGTAGTGCTATTGCCTAGCCAGGGTCAACGCCTGACTTGAATGGTTTGGACGCCTCTCTCCATAAAGGCAGAAGATTGGAAGGAGTGACCCATTAAGTTTCCCTTCATAATGAGCAGACTTTTAGTCCCTGAAGATATTTAAGTGAAAATTAATTACTGGGAGGATTTCGACACTTTTAAAGTCTTTTTATTTTTGTTTCTCATTTCTTTCTGAGTTATTTGTGCTTACATTTTATACTTCCTGTAGTTATGAAGAAGGTGGGAGATGAGGTAAAGAAATTGAGGCAATTAAGCATTTTGATTGGAGGGAGAATTGCAAAAGGCTTTCCTTTCCCGAGGAAATATGTGGGAGTAAAAAGGATTATGGGGCTTCCCTGGTGGCGCAGTGGTTGAGAGTCCGCCTGCCGATGCAGGGGACACGGGTTCGTGCCCCGGTCCGGGAAGATCCCACATGCCGCGGAGCGGCTGGACCCGTGAGCCATGGCCGCTGAGCCTGCGCGTCTGGAGCCTGTGCTCTGCAACAGGAGAGGCCACAACAGTGAGAGGCCCGCGTACCCCACCCCCACCAAAAAAAAAAAAAAGGATTATGTACCCAAATGTAACGTTCATTGTGAGGGAGCACTGGAGATCCTGTTTCTGTTCGTTATCTAAGCTCCACCCCTTTCTGGATGATGTAACTGGAAAAGCAATATTCTGGCTTAAGGTTTAAGTAAAATTGAGTGAACTACCTAGAAGAGCTAATCAAATATTAATTCCAGTATCCAGTCTTGGTCTGAGTGCCATAGCCTAGCTAGGGTAACAACCATCTCATGAGCAAAGACTTGGATCTGGACACCCCCCGCAATTGCGTGGGTGGGATGGGCACTGGGGAGGGGGCAACAGGGTTACAGAACGAGACTGACAGACTGAGGATTGTGTCCAGAGAGCTGATGAAATCGTGGATGGTAGCAGCCTAGTACAGTCATTGGCATCTTGTAGGTGTAACAAGGTCAAATGAGCATGTGTTGATTGTCGTAGAAGCTCAGTGATGGCCAACATCAAAGCAGGTGATGTTTGAAATTCCAAGGAGCAGACAAAATAATATTGGGCCAACGATTCCATGAGCATACAGATAGTCACAAATTCTGAGGCAGGACTGCAAGAATAATTTAGGGTCCTGGTTCTAGAGGATCGTGGCATCATGAGACCAATTATAAAAGTATAAGACACAACTTGAATTATCAACATTGAATGGTGAGTGGGGACTTTGTTCCCAGTTCAAGGCACATACCTGGTTTTCAAAACTGGATCGCCAGGATGTGGTTTAATGACAGATAGTGGGAGTAACAGGAAATTGATTATGAGAACATTAGGCTAGTATCCCTCCTTGCCAAATCAAGATCAGTCCTTGAACATGTCTACACTACCAAACGTAAGGTAGAGAGCTAGTGGGAAGCAGCCGCATAGCACAGGGAGATCAGCTCGGTGCTGTGTGACCACCTAGAGGGGTGGGATAGGGAGGGTGGGAGGGAGGGAGACGCAAGATGGAAGAGATATGGGGACATATCTATATGCATAACTGATTCACTTTGTTATAAAGCAGAAACTAACGTACCATTGTAAAGCAATTATACTCCAATAAAGATGTAAAACAAAACAAAAAAACCCGTCCTTGGTGCACTGTATATACTCAATAAATATATTATTATATAACTCAGAAAAAAAAAAAAGATCAGTCCTTGAGAGACAAAGTTGGAGGCATGTCTAAAGCTGGGTGGAATTCAGGGGTCTCAGGTTGTCAGAAAAGGAAGGTGGAGAGATGGAAACCAGGCAGGGTCTGGCACTTGAGCCAAGGGAATTTTAATACAGTAACAATGCCAGAATAAGAAAGGCAGGCCACCTGGATGTCTGAATAATCATCAGAGAATCACAGAGACTGACAGTCACAGGGTATACGAAATATCTTTTAAAACAGTTGCATTGTAGTACAGAAGTATTACTTTTGCCTTTTAGAGACAAATGGGACAAATTGAGCAAATAGAGCAGTGATTCTTAGCTAGGGGTGATCTGCTCTCCCAGAGATATTTTTTGGTTGTTACAACTTGGGGAAAGGGTTTGCTATTGGCATCTAGTGAGTAGAGGCCAGGGATGCTGCTAAACCTACCATGCACAGGACAGCCCTTCACAGCAAAGAATTATCTGGTCCAAAATGTCATTAGTGCAGACTGAGAAAACTGGAAATAGAGTAAGATTACTACTATACTGTCTTGATTGAATATTGAATTTGTATGAGCAATGAAATGTATTTCGGTGTGTACATAAATTAGTTGTACCTTTGTTGTTGGCAAACTGTGACTCTACCAGAGAGGAAGTATGTATAAAGGAAGTATACTAGGAGTATTTTGCCCTCAAGATTCAAGCAGAGTGGGGGCAGCCTAGAGAGCATCTGGACGTTTCTCTGTGGACCTGGGAGGGAACCTGCTCTAACAGCGCGAGTGGCCAGCTGTCCCAGTTGTGGGCTGGCGTCTGTGGGATCTTGTGTAGCGTGTTTATAAAGGTCACTTGACTTTGCCAGCCACTTTAAGGTCTGCCCTCTTTCTTACTTCTGATGGAAAGAGCCTAAAGTTAAGGACTTCTGTCTTTTTTCCACGAACTTCTGCACAGTGCCTCAGTCGATCTACTCTGACACAGGCTTTCCATGAGCTACAGAGATTCAGTGTGTAGATGAGGCAAGATAATGGTGTTGAAGCACTTGCAGTGGGGAGCGCTGAGGAGGGGTTGGTAATTATCTCAAGACGCTCTGGTACATTTAAAACAAGCAACGGATTCCAAAGCTGAAACTTAAATTCATTGTTCTGCAGTGAGTAAATATTGCTTGAAGAATATATGCCAGGATTATTTCTCAACCAATAAGTCTATTTAGACTTGATTATCAGGCAGTTTGCTCATACTATGTCCTTTCTGATATTCAAGATGGTACCATGTTGATGTGACTATTGTGAGTTACAGTGAATGGTAGAGTTTGCCTCAAGGCCTGATGTACTCAGGTTACACTTTGTAGTCTTTCTCGTGGGGAAGGAGGAAAATGAGCCCCTCAGTAGGTCTGTGAGACAGACTAGGCATCCAAACTGCAGTGTCCAGTCCACGGGAGAGGTTTCTAGATAACGCACCATCAAGTTATTTTCCCATTGTCCACCAAATCTGGGCTGATGGGCTGGAAGTCAGCACAGCAAAGTTGTTAAGAGTTTATGGAGCTTGAAGTCAGAGAAACCTAGATGGTGGGGTCCCAGCTCTGCCACTTAAGATCTCTAAGACCTTGGGCAGGTTGCTTAACATCTCTGTGCCTCAGTTTCCTTATCTGTGAAATGGGAAAAGTTGTTGTGAGGATTAAATAATACACGTGGCTCATTTGACAAAGTGCCTATGTCAGTAAGGACAAAATAAATGTTGTTTTTGTTATCAACATATATGTTGATATATGTAACAACATATATGTGGTTAACAACATATATGTTACTGCTACTTGCCCTGAACTGTCCATATTCTCCATTCCGATTTTCTCATTGTTAGAGAGAGTGAGCTGAGAGTTGGGTTTCAGGTAGGTAGGGCTTTTGGACCCTCTGCAATGCTTTCCCCACTAAAGACAGATGTTTTGCCTTTTTTCCTTTGGGTTTCTCCTTCAAATTGCCTTGGTTGCGTGTGGATGTGTGTGATACAAATAAAATTTAAAAATCTGTAGTGAGGTAGTTCAAATTCCAAGAGACAAAGACTTTATTCACCCAAACATTAGTTATTATGAAATGGAAATGTTGTGACTTCTATCAGAATTGTACTTAAACATTAAGTCACTCAAATCCTGGCCCTGGGAACAGTCAGATGATTGGGGATCTTCAGTATGTTTATAAGAACAAAAAGTCATGAAAAATATTTGCCAGTCTGGGCCCCATCCTGAAAGGCTGGAGCAGAGGTTTCCAACCTTGGGCGCATGTCAGGACCACCTGGAGGGCTTGTGAAAACACAGGTTTGGGGCTCCCTGCAGGGAACATAAAGGTTCCGCAGGTTGCTTACTTATTTGATGCTCTGCTAGATCCAGTGAGTAGGAAAAGCAGTGGACCCTCTGCCCCCACTGCTTCTGCATCGGGCGGTTCAACCAACAACAATTCAATTCGTTTGGTTGAATCCGCAGATGCAGAACCCAGGAATATGGAGGGCTGACTGTACTATGCCATTTATATAAGGGACTTGAGCACCCACGGATTTTGGTATCCACAGAGGTCCTGGAACAAATTCCCCACGGATACTGAGGGATGACTCTGGGTATATGGGCCTCATTGTATTAAAAACAAACAAACAAATAAAAAACAAAGAGAAAAATGTATCAAAAGGAGAATGGATGTGAGGTTGGGGGGGGTGGGGTGGAATTAGATTACATGGTTCATTTGTTTGGAAAAGGTAAATCGAAGAAGAGCTTTGCAGTTGTGGACTGAGGGTATCACAAAGGTTCAAATTAAGGGTGGTGGTACCTCTTCTGTGCTACTTGTTTCTGGCACTCTTTGTGGAGAGGAGACTGGAGGTGCTGCTTAGACTTCTGACTGAGATTGGCCACCAGTTGGAGCAAGAAAAAGAGGAAATATGAAAATAATCTGAGTTGTGCCAAATAGGTTGCTGTAATCTTGTCAAGTTGTTAAAAATTAGGATCTCCTTTTTGAAAAAGAAATGAGCTTGAGCAATTAGTGCAAACTCTAATCTGTAACTTACCTATGGGCTTACAATCTGGCAAAAATATTTTCATTTCTTTCCTTTTTAGCAAAGAACTGTAAACAGGGAATCTTTCCACTAGGCAGAAATCAGCTATTTAAGTTTTTACCCAGAAAGGTTGTTTCATTTTGAATCACAAAAAGAAACTCACCTGTGTTCAAGACCTACAATTCTATTAGTATCTTTTTTTTGAATATAAAACTATTTATTGACCACTGTTCACCACTATTTACCATAAAGTAAACAATATACAGTTGAATAACATTCTGATTACTACAAAGTTATGGTTTTTCCTGGCTTCTGCTGAACCAGTAACCCAAAATACGGAGAAGATTGAGCCTACGTGTAAGGAATGGGTTGCGGTAAAGTTTGAAAAAACATGCAGGTCAAGTTTAGATTAGAAAAGTTTGTTCACTCATTTATTCCTGCAGATCCTAAATTGCCAACGTCTCTAACCATCTGATTAGGTTTCCATTAACAAGTCTGAGACATTCCATGTATCACAGTCTTTCAGTAAATACAGCACAGGGATTTCAACTTCTTATAAAGGAATGGTTTGCCAAAAGGAAGCTTTAAATGTCCATTTAACTAAGTCTTGCTTGGCTAATTAAAACATACCAGAATTTTTCTCGTTTTTTCATTTGGGTGTCATTTGTTGACAGTGATAACATTTTCCTTTCAGGGGTTTTGCATATAAAACTGCATTTATATGACGGTAGATATGGATGCAAATTCTGATAGGGCTGCTTTAAAAAATTATCCAATTTAGGGCTTCCCTGGTGGCGCAGTGGTTGAGAGTCCGCCTGCCGATGCAGGCGACACGGGTTCGTGCCCCGGTCCGGGAAGATCCCACATGCCGTGGAGCGGCTGGGCCCGTGAGCCATGGCCGCTGAGCCTGCGCGTCTGGAGCCTGTGCTCCGCAACGGGAGAGGCCACAACAGTGAGAGGCCCATGTACCGGAAAAAAAAAAAAAATCCAATTTAAATTACTTACATTAATTTGCCTAATTAATTACAAAATTATTTAATTTGAAAGGTTAAGACTTAAATTTTCAATTTAAGTTGAACGTGATTTCTTATATTGCTTAAAATGATAGAATCCCAGAAACATGGGCTTATCCATGGCTGTGAAAGGCTGTTTTTGTTTTGGTAAATGTATTTAGACAATAACCAAAAATCCCCCAAACCATTTACATATGTATTTTATGTATACACATACAAAAAACCCAGAAAGGTGCTTAGACATATATGAGTTAAATGCAAATTCTGAATTCTGATTGAGTAATGACTATGGAGATTTTCCCCAACATTTAGAAAAGCTGTTCTCTAATGCAGAGGAAATAATATACCGTGGTATCAAATGTTCTTTTCTGCTAAAGGAAGCAACTACAGAAAGCTTTTATTTGTTCAAAGTAACCAGTGGTACAGATGCAAAAAAAAACAAAACCCCCCCCAAAACCCCCAAACCCAACAACTTCCCCAATACTACTTCAAAACAAACATGTCAAATTTGATTTTCATTAGAATGTAGTTATTTCTTCACACTAATAAATCAAAAAAATCAAGACCCAGATTTTTGATAAAAAAAATATATAAAAAGCAATGCAGACAATTATTGAGCTTCATCTTCTGGACAAGAATGCCAAGTTAGTCTCTTTTCGTAAAAAGCAATTACAATTTGAGGACACTTCATATTTGCCTCCTTTGCCATCACCAAGTCCGCCTCATCTGAATCTTTCCATTTCCTGAGAAACATGAATTCTCCACTGCTGTCTGTGGCACCAGTTATCGCTCTGGGTCAAGACCTCTGGCTAAACCTCTCGGTTTATCAGCAGCTCTCTTTTCTTCTTTGATTTGCTATCATCAGATTCACTGTCAGGTAAAGATTTTCTTTTTGTTCCATCTTTTTCTTTACCAGCGTTTTGAGAATTAAGAAATGCTTCAGTCAACTCTGGACAATCTCAATTTTCTTTGGGTTCCCAAGTATTGTCTGCATCTGTAAATCCCTTCCACTTCAGGAAACACTCCACCTTCCCATTCACTACACGTCGGTCCAGTACTTTTTCTATCACAATTTCTTCAGGTTCTGCCTCTTCGACTTTTTTACTCTTTGCATTCTGTTTCTTTCCCGTTTTTTGCAATGTAGTTTTATTGGAGGCCATTTTTTATTGCAGACTTGAAGAGCTGTTATTCACTGCCTCTGAGCTGCTCTGGGTCCCAGGTCTGTGGTGTCCCAGGCCCTGCGCGCCTCCAGCCACATCAAGGTGGACGGGGCTGGGCTAGTATTTTTTTTTTAATAACAAAGCAAATTAAATTTTTGGAATGGTACCCAGATGAACCCCACGATGGTGAAACAATGGGGGAACTTCAAGTTTCACATTTTAAATAGAAAATCAGCAGCTGATTGTTACAGCTAAATAAGGGTCTACCTATGTAAATTTAACAAAAACAGAGGGAGAAAGTTTAATAGGTTAAGAATGAGCACTTCATTTTTCATTTGACTTACTTGATAAAATATGTTAACATATATGAGGAGCCAGCTGCTCTCGCCAAACGTAAGTAGCAGTTGACTGGTTTACACAATATGCCAGGTGTGTGTCAAATCCTGCAGTTACAGAATTGAATACGACACAGCTTCTGCCTGTAATGGTCCATAATGCAGAAAGGAGGAGAGAACATGAGCAGATAATGCCTGTTTAATGTGGGAAGTAGGACGTAGGGACAGCTATAGAGTGTCCACGTGGTATTATGCATGTACAGCTACATATCATGCAGTGCCTGATCATGGGATTGTGCTGGAGACGTGGCATGTGTGGTGTGTGTGTAAACTTCAACTCCCACAGCAGTGCTATTTTTATCCCCACTTTTCACATGAGGGAAACGAGGTTTCGCAAGATTAAGTTGTTTAAGATCAGGCAGCTAGTTTTTTTTTTCAGAACTGAGATTTGAACTTGGACGTCTGAATGACCTTGAAACCTCTTTGCATTGGAATGCTGTGACTTTTACCCTCTGATCTAATTCTTGTATACTGTCTGTCAAACTGGTATGCAGTTGTTCATTTTTCCAGGTACATCTGGAAACCTCCTTAGATTGCGAATATTTTAGAAATGGCTTATATGTGATGGAGAATTTTCTCAGGAGTGAAATATTAAAAAGGAGAACTAGAACTCATAGCCCTCTCAACTGGAGCTTTACTGCGTAGTACACATTTATCTGGAGGAAGAAATGTGAATGTCCATTACATTCTCAATTGCAGATGCATCCTCCACGTTAAATGAATGATAAATTTGCTCTTTGTAGAAACGTCCATGCTTGTGTATGTACATGTTTATAGAGATGGTGAGTTGAGTCTTAGGAGTACAAAGCAGAGGCTGACACATTTTTCCACAGTCCTGGGTAAGTTTTGTAGCTGATCTCAGGTCCTAGGATTTGAAAGACTTGAATCAAAAATATATCCCTTTAGTGGAAAGAGAGAAGGCTCTGGTCTGCCACAACCTGCAAAGTTTATGTTTTAAATATCTTCACATTTTATGTTATAAACGTTCTGCTGGGCTGTGCTTTGTAACGCACAGTTGAATGCTGCTCTTATGGATGTTAGCTTCCTTCCTGTAGGTAGAATGAATACGACATAATCCATTCCGCCATAACACAAACTATTTGAAGTGATGCTTCTGGCTGTTAAGGGTAAATCATATCTGTGGAACGAAGTAAGAGTTGGGCTGTTTGCAGTATATTGGATTTGCCCATTTCACAGCTGCATTCATTAAAGACAAATTTGATGAAAGCTGTTCATATTAAATTTGATAACCCCAATTCTAGCAAGTTATACAAATGATAAAGCTCCTTTGAAAATTCTATGACATTTGTGTTATTTTTGTCTTTTAATAACTAAGTCATTTTAAAAGTAGGTCCCCTGACTTAACCATATATTGGTGGAAGCACTTCATAATTTATGACTCTTACTGAATTAATTTAGAATTCAGTGCTCTTATCTGATTCTGTCTTTATACTTTGACATTGAAGAAGCTAAGGTTAGTGAATAATCTTAGTTTTTCAATGGAATTCACCAAACTTTTGAGGAATTCCTATGATGTGCACAGCACTGTGCAAGATGTAGTTAGTAATAATAGGAGAAAGAACTAATCCTCACTCTCTAGAAGTTACTGTCTACCGAGATAATAAGAGGCAAGGGTTCTGTGTTGGGTATTTCCCCTGTTATTTGTCAGAGAGGGGCAACCTCCTTGGAGCTAGCCAGGTGGGAAAAATGGCCTATCTTATCATATTTAAATTCTCCTTGGGAATAAGAACAACAATTCTAGATGAATGTAAAAGAGTCTCTTTGCCTAATACTTCCTAACAGTCTTATACTTGGTTCATTTTTTGAAAAATAAATTACCTATTCATTCTTTATCTCCCAAATCTGACTTTCAAAGTGGATAATTCTCATCTGTTCCCTCAGTCCAGTCCCATCCAAAGCTGCAGAACAAAGTCACTTCTGGAAGGAAGAGTGGGGAAAGCTCAGTTGGAATTAGTAAAAAGCCTTCATTATGAATATTTTTAAAAAATATTTATTTAATTTATTTGGTTGTGCCGGGTCTTAGTTGTGGCAGGCAGGCTCCTAGTTGCGGCTTGCTGGCTCCTTAGTTGTGGCAGGTGAACTCTTAGTTGTGACATGTAGGATCTTGTTCCCTGACCAGGGATCGAACATGGGCCCCCTGCATTGGGAGTGTGGAGTCTTAACCACTGTGCCACCAGGGAAGTCCCGAATATTTTTTTATTGTGGGCAGGAATGCTTTTTTTAAAAAAATTGGAGTATAGTTGCTTTACAATGTTGTGTTAGTTTCTGCTGTACAGTGAAGTGAATCTGCTATATGTATACATATATCCCCTCCTTTTTGGATTTCCTTTCCATTTAGGTCACCACAGAGCACTGAGTAGAGAGTTCCCTGTGCTATACAGCAGGTTCTCATTAGTTATCTATTTTATACATAGTGGTATATATATGTCAATCCCAATCTCCCAATTCATCCCACCCCCTCCTTCCCCCCATGGTGTCCATACGTTTGCTCTCTACGTATGAGTCTCTATTTCTGCTCTGAAAATAGGTTCATCTGTACCATTTTTCTAGATTCCACATATATGTGTTAATATACGATATTTGTTTTTCTCTTTCTGACTTCACTCTGTATCACAGTCTCTAGGTCCATCCACATCTCTACAAATGACCCAGTTTCATTCCTTTTTACAGCTGAGTAATGTTCCATTGTATATATGTACTACATCTTCTTTATCCATTCATCTGTCAGTGGACATTCAGGTTGCTTCCGTGTTCTGGCTACTGTAAATAGTGCTGCAATGAACATTGGGGTGCAGGTGTCTTTTTGAATTATGGTTTTCTCAGGGTATATGCCCGGTAGTGGGATTGCTCGGTCACGTGGTAGTTCTACTTTTAGTTTTCAAAGGAATCTCCATACTGTTCTCCATAATGACTGTATCAATTTACATTCCCACCAACAGTGCAAGAGGGTCCCCTTTTCTCCACACCCTATCCAGCTTTTATTGTTTGTAGATTTTGTGATGATGGCCATTCTGACCGGTGTGAGGTGATACCTCATGGTAGTTTTGATTTGCATTTCTCTAATAATTAGTGATGTTGAGCATCTTTTCATGAGCCTGTTGGCCATCTGTGTGACTTCTTTGGAGAAATGTCTAGTTAGGTCTTCTGCCCATTTTTGGATTGAGTTGTTTGTTTTTTTGATATTGAGCTCATGAGCTATTTGTATATTTTGGAGATGAATCGCTTATCAGTTGCTTCATTTGCAAATATTTTTTCCCATTCTGAGGGTTGTCTTTTTTTTTTTTTTTTGCGGTACGCGGGCCTCTCACTGTTGTGGCCTCTCCCGTTGCGGAGCACAGGCTCCAGATGCGCAGGCTCAGTGGCCATGGCTCACGGGCATAGCCACTCTGCAGCATGTGGGATTTTCCCAGACCAGGGCACGAACCTGTGTCCCCTGCATCAGCAGGCGGACTCTCAACCACTGCGCCACCAGGGAAGCCCGAGGGTTGTCTTTTTTGTCTTGTTTATTATTATGAATATTTTAAATTTAGTTTTGTTATTTTCAGACATCTGTAATAGCTCAAACAATGCCTAAAAGGAATTGCTTGGAATTTTTTCAGTTAGAGATTTCTGTGGACCTGCTTTGATGAACAGCTAAAAAATTGATTTATAATTAGTTTTACATAATGTTCACGTTTATTTATATGGAAATGGGCATGCGTAGATTTTTCAAAATAGTTTTTCTCTTTTAAATGGGTTAAATACTGTTTTCTAAAAATGGTTCCAACGTATTAATTTACTGAGTAAACTTCTCCATTAAAGAACGGATGACAAATACATAAACCCCAATGCAACCAAGTATCTTCTTAATCTGAATCGGTGATTTTCTTTAATACAACAGGTAGTACCACTGATGAGTTAAATGTAAAAATCCCCTTGCCTATTAAATTTTAATCACATTATATTTCTTCACTGGTCATACATTTAGTACTAAAAAAAATTTTTTTTTCCTGAAGTTTGTAAGAAATGTTAGCCTGTTACAAGGTCTTTGTGAAAGTTCAGACCTATGTGTAACAGACCCAGAGGAAAGCTAGCTGAAATTTGGATAGACTCTTCAATTAGCTGAAATATTTTATATATCTAGAAGATTTATATCTTGCCTGCATTTTTTTAACCTATTGTATGATTCCATTTATGTAAAATACAAACACAGGCTCAAGAAATCTCTGTTGTGAGGCTTTGCACATGATGCTTCGCCTCCCTGGGAAACTGTCCCCACCCCAGCCTGCTGCCCTGCTCTTCCCTGTCTACTCATCCTGCCATTCTTTTGCCTGCATTTTATAGTTAAGAGCTTAAAGTTGTTTCTTTTTTTTCCCCATAGGTAATAAAATGCTTATCAGTTAACAGACCAGGAAATGTCATGAGCGTTGCTCTGACAGTTATAAAGTTTCAAAATATTATGGTAACAAGCTGAATAATATTGCATTTTATTTTTTCTTCTTAAAATTGTTTTGACTTTTTTTATAATGCGAATTCTATTTCAGCTCCATTTACCTTTGATAGCAAATGTTTTACTTTATTCTTGAAATAATCCCACTTGGTTCTCACACTTCCTTCATTGAATCACAGCAGGTTTTTTTTTTTTTTTTTCTGTACGCGGGCGTCTCACTGTTGTGGCTTCTCCCGTTGCGGAGCACAGGCTCCAGACGCGCAGGCTCAGCGGCCATGGCTCACGGGCCCAGCTGCTCCGCGGTATGTGGGATCTTCCCGGACCGGGGCACGAACCCGTGTCGCCTGCATCGGCAGGCGGACTCTCAACCACTGTGCCACCAGGGGAGCCCCACAGCAGGTTTTAAGGCTAAATCAGGCCCATTGGAATTTATGTAGTGGTAGTTTGTCAAGTTGAGGTGGTATTTCATGGAGGTGAGATCTGTAGCAAGATGTGATTGTTTTAAATTGGTCTTTGAAGTGTTGAACAACTTTATCTATTGCAAAATTGTAGATATTTTCTCACTCATTTTTTTCTCAAGAAAGGAAACTTTCTGTGAGTAAATGTACTTAGCAGTGAGTTCTTGATTTTCCCAAAGCCTTCTAGATAGTCATCTTTTCCCTGCCTGCGTGTCTCTTCATATCATCTTCCTTCTAGGCCTGTCTGTCTCTGTGTTCAAATTTCCCCTTTTTTATAAGTACACCAATCAAGTTGGATTAGGGCCAACCCTAATGACCTCATTTTAACTTTAACTTCCATAAAGGCCCTATCTCCAAATAAGATAACATTCTTAGGTACTGGGAGTTAGGACCTTGGATCTAGGACTCCAACATAACTTCTTTTGAAAATTAATTAATTAATTAATTGATTTTTGAATATTTTAAACTTTTTATTTTATATTGGAGTCTAGCCAATTAACAATGTTGTGATAGTTTCAGGTGCACAGCAAAACGACTGAGCCATACATATACATGTATCCATTCTCCTGCAGACTCCCCTCCCATCCAGGCTGCTGCGTAACATTGAGCAGAGTTCCCTGTGCTATACAGTAGGTCCTTGTTGGTTATCCTTTTTAAATATAGAAGTACGTACATGTCAATCCCACAATCCCAAACTCCCTAACTATCCCTTCCCCCACTCTTCCCCCCTGGTAACCATAAGTTCGTTCTCTAAGTCTGTGAGTCTGTTTCTGTTTTGTAAATACGTTCATTTGTATCATTTCTTCTTAGATGCCACATATAAGTGATATCATATCATATTTCTCTTTCTCTGTCTGACTTACTTCACTTAGTATGACAATCTCTAGGTCCATCCATGTTGCTGCAAATGGTATTATTTCATTCTTTTTTACGGCTGAGTAATATTCCATCATATATGTGTACCGCATCTTCTTTATCCATTCCTCTGTCAATGGACATTTAGGTTGCTTCCATGTCTTGGCTATTGTAAACAGTGTTGCAATCAACATTGGGGTGCATGTATCCTTTCGGACCATATTCTTCTCTGGGTATAAGCCCAGGAGTGGGATTGCAGGGTCATATGGTAGTTCTATTTTTTAGTTTTTTAAGGAACCTCCATACTGTTCTCCATAGTGACTCTACCAATTTACATTCCCACCAACAGTGTAGGAAAGTTTCCTTCTCTCCACATCATCTCCAGCATTTATAGTTTGTGGATTTTGGATGATAACCTTTTTGACTGGTGTGAGGTTATATCTTATTGTAGTTTTGATTTGCATTTCTCTAATCATTCAGCATTAGCGATGTTGAACATCTTTTTGTGTGCCTCTTGGCCATCTGTATGTCTTCCTTGGAAAAATGTCTATTTAGGTCTTCTGCCCATTTTTTGACTGCATTGTTTGTTTTGGTGTTATTAAGCTGAATGAGCTATTTGTAAATTTTGGAGACTAATCCTTTTTCGGTCACATCATTTGCAAATATTTTCTCCCAATCTGTGGGTTGTCTTTTCATTTCATTTATGGTTTCCTTTGCTGTACAAAAGCTTTTGAGTTTAGTTAGGTCCCATTTGCTTATTTTTGTTTTTATTTCCATTACTCTGGTAGATGGGTCAGAAAAGATACTGCTGCGATTTATGTCAGAGAGTGTTCTGCCTTTGTTTTCGTCTAGGAGTTTTATAGTGTCTGGTCTCACATTTAGGTCTTTAATCCATTTTTAGTTTATTTTTGTGTATGGTCTTAAAGAATGATCTAATTTCATTTTCTTACATGTAGCTGTCAAGTTTTCCCAGCACCATTTGTTGAAGAGACTGTCTTTCCACCATTGTATACTCTTGCCTCCTTTATCATAGATTAATTGACCAGAGGTGTGTGGGTTTATTTCTGGGCTTTCTATCCTGTTCCATTGATCTATATTTCTATTTTTGTGCCAATACCATACTGTTTTGATGACTATAGCTTTGTAGGATAGTCTGAAGTCAGGGAGCCTCATTCCTCCAGCTCTCTTTTTCTTTCTCAAGATTGCTTTGGCTATTCAGGGTCTTTTGTGTCTTCATACAAATTTTAATATTATTTGTTCTAGTTCTGTGAAAAATGCCATTGGTAATTTGATAGAGATGTCATTGAATCTGTAGATTGCCTTGGGTAGTATAGTCATTTTGACAGTATTTATTCTTCCAGTCCAAGAACATGGTATAGCTTTCTATCTGTTTCTGTCTTCTTTGATTTCTTTCATCAGCATCTTATAGTTTTCAGAGTACAGGTCTTTTGTCTCCTTAGCTAGTATCCAACATATCTTTATTGGAGTATACCACATATCTTCTTTGGGAGAGCACAATTCAGCCCATAATAATCCACTACTTTTTTTTACTAGATACATGAAGACTGTGCCTATAGAATTCAAAACCAACTCAAAAGTAGTTAAGTACAGTAATGATTCATGACTACGATGAATGTTTGTTGTTTTAAGCCACTGAGCTTTGGGCTGGTTTGTTACACAGCAATAGATAACCGATACCATGATCATGCAAAAGCTTGCTCCAGAGATTTCTCAAAGTTTAGAGGAAAGGGATCAATGTTTCTGTGCTACTATATATTACAAATAAGGGAAATTTTACGAACAGCCTTATTGAGGTATACTTGACAAATGAAGAATTGCACGTATTTAATGTGTACAAATTTTTTTAAAAATAAATTTATTTATTTATTTTTGGCTGCATTGGGTCTTCGTTGTTGCACACAAGCTTTCTCTAGTTGTGGCGAGCGGGGGCTTCTCATTGTGGGGGCTTCTCTTGTTGCAGAGCACAAGCTCTAGGTGCGCGGGCTTCAGTAGTTGTGGCACGTGGGCTCAGTAGTTGTGGCTTACGGGCTCTAGAGTGCAGTCTCAGTAGTTGTGGCACATGGGCTTAGTTGCTCTGCAGCACGTGGGATCTTCCTGGACCAGGGCTTGAACCTGTGTCCACTGCAATGGCAGGCAGATTTTTAACCACTGTGCCACCAGGGAAGCCCTAATGTGTACAATTTGTTGAGTTTGGACATAAGTGAACTGATACCATCACCACAGTTAAGGTAATAGAAATATCCAACACTTTCCCACAAAAACAAAAACAGACAAACAAATGGGACCTAATGAAACTTAAAAGCTTTTGCACATCAAAGGAAACCATAAACAAAATGAAAAGACAACCTACCGAATGGGAGAAAATATTTGCAAACAGTGTGACTGACAAGGCCTTAATTTTCAAACTATACAAACAGGTCATACAACTCAACAACAAAAAAACAAACAACCCAATCAAAAAATACGCAGAAGACCTAAATACACATTTCTCCAAAGAAGAAATACAAATGGCCAATAGGCACATGAAAAGATGCTCAACATCGCTAATCATTAGAGAAATGCAAATCAGAACTACAATGAGGTACCACCTCACACTGGTCAGAATGGCCATCATTAAAAAGTCTACAGATAACAAATGCTGATGAGGATGTGGAGAAAAAGGAACCCTCCTACACTGTTGCTGGGAATGTAAGTTGGTGCAGCCACTATGGAAAACAGTATGGAGGTTCTGCAGAAAACTAAAAATAAAATTACCATATGAGGGCTTCCCTGTTGGTGCAGTGGTTGAGAGTCCGCCTGCCGATGCAGGGCACACGGGTTCGTGCCCCGGTCCGGGAAGATCCCGCATGCCGTGGAGCGGCTGGGCCCATGAGCTATGGCGGCTGAGCCTGCGCGTCCGGAGCCTGTGCTCCGCAACAGCAGAGGCCACAAAAGTGGGAGGCCCGCATACAGCAAAAAAAAGAAAAAAAAAAAGATTACCATATGATCCAGCAACCCCACTCCTGGGCATATATCTAGACAAAACTCTAGTTGAAAAAGATACATGCACCCCTTAGTTCATAGGAGCACTATTCACAGTATCCAAGACATGGAAACAACCTAAGTGTCCATCGACAGAGGAATGGATAAAGAAGAGGTGGTTAGCAGGTGTAAGCTATTATATATAGAATGGATAAAAAACAAGGTCCTGCTGTTTAGAACAGAGAACTATATTAAATATCCTATGATAAACCACAATGGAAAAGAATATTGAAAAACAATGTCTATATATATATAACTGAATCACTTTGCTGTACAGAAGAAATTAACACAACATTGTAGATCAACTATACTACAAAACTATACTTTTTATACTTCAATAAAAAAAACAAAATAGAAACAAAGGGACAGAAGCAAACACGGGGATTTTCACAGGCTGAGTTCAGGAGCTCAGATGTTAGTGTTTCAATCTTGTTCCCAAGCCAATTTCTACTTTTTGTTATTTTTGAGAAATCTTGTCTTGAATATGGGAGGGGGGTCTGGTTAGGGATAGAGCTTTGGAGAAGAGAGGAGACTAGAATTAATGAAGGTGTGGCATGATATCTTTTGTTTTTGGTCCCTTGCTTGGGTTTGACCTGACAGAATGCAAGTTGCTCTATAAAACTTTGTAAGATTCTAGGTATATCTAGAATCTGCTTAGGACCCCAGCTGACACAGTGGGACCCTGAGTTGGTCCTGGAACCTTGAGAGCGTGGTTCAGGAGTATCAGGAGAATAGAGACATTGGCTTTCTTGACGTGGGTACCACCACAGGGGCATGAGTGGTGAGCATCCTTCTAATGGCTTTGTGGGCGGAGGTGGATATTCACAGGTGTGAGCCAGTACAGAAGGGAGGGCAGGGCAGTTGCCTTGGGCCACTTCAAAGACAGACTGAATTGTGGGCACCCATGAGACTTTTCTTTGGGGACTTCTCAGAGTGTGGTGCCAGAACCAGCCGCATTAGCATCACCTGGGAACTTGTTAAGAATTTAAATGCTTAGGACTTTCTCCAGAGTCATGGGAGCATGTTCTAGTGTAGAGAGAGTGGGAGAATTAATGCATTGGGCAGAACCCTCAACCAATGGAGTAAGAAGTTGGCAAATAAATGCCCCAGACTCCTGTCATTTAGAAGGACAATTCCAAGGTAGACTTTTTATAGTTCCCGAGGGTCCCCTACAGAGATCCAGATCCCCACAGTGGTAACCAGGTAATAATACATCCTTTAACTTTTCCATCTCACATTCCCAACTCCTTCTTGCTTTCTGGAAACAAGCTGAAAAAACTATCTGCACACAAGTTCTTCTCTCAGGCTCTTTTTGGGGGATAATAATAATAATAAACCAATAATAATAATGATACCCACAAACACATGTGTTGGTCTGTGAAAATATTCTGATTTGTGCTAAGTATATGGGTTCTAAAAAGTATTTTTAAGTTCCATGCTGCACTGAGGAGCTCTATGGGAGGGACATAGGATCTCTGTCACCTTGGTGAATGTCCACTGTTGCTTAGGAAGAAATAAACTCTCTACAAAGATACCGGCACAGAGGAAAATAACTTCCTTTATGGCTGCCAAGGGTAGTCTTTCAGATTGATTCTCTCATTGGTTTAGCTTCCTGTGGCCGGGGAATTAAACCCCCTACTATGTGCAATTTTCACTTACTGAGAAATTGAGTCTCTTGGCAAGCTGTTCCTTGGTGTGTCTGGATAAGGATGAGAAAGGAAGTCTTTGGCAGTTTAGCACAAGTGTTTGGGAATTTGATTTTTGGTTACTGTGAATACTTAATTTTATGAGTGCTGGAGGAGGTCATGGAGAGGATGTGACCACTGGTCGACCTGTGAGCTGGACTCAGACAGTTGGAGGCTTTTCACTTCCTCCTCTGTCTTTGTAATGGACGTCTGCCTGCTGTTCCCACACTAGGAGCTCTTTCAAGGATGCAGCCTTGAGAGATTGATGTGCTATTGAGACCATCTGGACTGAAGACATGTCTGAACCCCATTAAGGCCTCCATATAAACTTTTAAGATTCTAGCATGGTGCAGATATCTACTTGTCTTGCAGCTGCTCAAGACAAGCGTCATATGTAAGTTCCCTTTCTTGCTAAACCTACCACCTACCAGTCTGGAGTAGCCTGCATCTTTCTTCGGTCTCTCCTTGCTCTCCGTGTATGGAGGCCAGTTTCAGATCTCACCTGGGGAACTCCGAGTATTGTGAACCAACAATGAGCATATTTTTTTCAGTGTATAATAAATTGATTGTTCAAATTATAGTAAAGAACAGGGAGTTTGGTTTTATGCCCAGCAATTTAGTTTCTCAAGGATATTGAATACTTTTGCTTTGATGTGGGGGAAAGCAGTTCAAAGGAAATGAATATCTTTTTCATAAAGTAAGGCTGTTAGCTAATAGCTGCAGCAGAGAAAGGTAAATAAAAGCATTGTCTGGTTTATGCTTTGACTGGAAGCATAATAATTTTTTTTGGTTTATACCTATGATTCTATAGATTTATCAGAGATGTCAGGACTTGAAAATGTTGATTTTACCTGGGTTCCTGCTATGAAATACATCATGCATGAATTCTGACGTACTTATGGTTTTTATATGCATCATTTATTTCTAGGAAGAAATAATTCTAATATATCAGGTCAGACATGGTAAAGAAGGAGTTGTTTTGAAGTCATATGATTAATGTTAATAATTCAGTTATTATAGGACTTTAATTCACGTGGGTTTTTTCTTGTTTGTTTTTTCTTTGTTTTACTCAGATATTAGCTGGTGCTCAGCCTTTTTTTTTTTTTTTTTTTTTAATAATCTTAGTTTGGTTGCACCATGTGGCATGCAGGATCTTAGTTCCCCAACCAGGGTTCCAACCTGCACCCCCTGCAGTGGAAGCGCAGAGTGTTAAACACTGGACCACCAGGGAAGTCCCTATTGCTCAGTCTTTTGCTGGGTCTTCTGCTGCGGGAGCTGCCATCCACCAGCTGACTGGGGAAGAAGAAATTCTCAATGAAAATATAAAGGAATGTAGATATAAAGGATATAAATGGCAGGAAAATTTTTTCCTGCTATTCTTAGGGAAGTTATATAGTATCATGGAAAGAATGTGGTCTTTGAAATCCAACAGATTCTAGCTTAAACCTTAGCCCTTCATCATTAACTGTTTATAATCAAAGGACAATTATTTAACTTTCTATGCCTCAGTTTTCTTACCTATAAAAGAGATGCTATCCGCCTAAGAAGATTGTTACAAAAGTTAGAGGTAGTATACATAAAGTGCCTAGGAGACTTACAACAAATGGTAAATATTATTACTGTTACTTTACTACATTGAAAGGAACTTTCAGAGAAAGATCACTTTGGTCAGGGCGAGTGATAAACCTTGTACTTGGTGGGCAGGTTTCCAGGCTGTATAGAAATAGTGGTGTAAACAAAAATGACTCAGCTTGAAGGTCTTGACATGGGACTTTCCTCCAAACAGCCCCACTGACTTTATAAGATGATATTCAAACCTGGATGACTTTTAGGATATTTAGAAGAACTGTTTCATGTCACCCCAAAGCAATGAATATGAATTTTTAAAAGTTGTTTAAGGTGATTCTGATAATGAGTCAGCTTTGGGAACCACTTCTTAATATTCAGACCCAGCTCTTGCAGACCAACTTTGGGCATTATTGGGTGAATAGCTACAAATTAGTCTTAAGACCTTTTATCTTTTAAAAAAAAAAACTGTTATGCTTTTCTGCTCTGAACAAAATTAATGTAATATCATCTAAAATCCAGTCCATGTTTGAGTTGCCCAAATCGTCTCCAAAGTATCTTTTTTTTTTTTCGGTACGCGGGCCTCTCACTGTTGTGGCCTCTCCCGTTGCGGAGCACAGGCTCAGCGGCCATGGCTCACAAGACCAGCCGCTCCGCGGCATGTGGGATCTTCCCAGACCGGGACACGAACCCGTGTCCCCTGCATCGGCAGGCGGACTCCCAACCACTGCGCCACCAGGGAAGCCCTCCAAAGTATCTTTTATGTTTGGTTTGTTTTAATCAATATCCAAACAAGGTCTACATGTTGCATTTGGTTGATACGTCCGTTAACTCTTCTTTTTTTGTATCACTGACTTGTTGGAGACACTGTGATTTATACTTTAGAGTGTTCCACCTTTTGGATTTGATGTATTGCTTCTCATGGTATTTAACTTGTTGCTCTATCCTGTGTTTACTATAAACTGGTAATTTGATATAGAGGCTTGATTAGATTCAGGTTCAATTTATTTTCAGTTTGTTATATATTTTTTATGTGTTCAATTCACAGCAGTCATTATTCTTTTTGATGAAATTTGTCCCATCTTAGGTCAGTGGGAATTTCATCACATTGGCTCCAGTGTCCTTTGCCAAAACACTAGTAGCTCTTGAGAACGTTGTTGCTTTCTGGCTCAATAAGACGTCCCAGGTTCATCTTTCTGTATGTCTAGAATCAGTGATTCCTAGAAGGAGCCATGCTTTATTTCAGTGGGAAATGGTAGTTAGAGACCACAATCTGAGTGCCAGGAGAGTTCATTACTCCTGCATTGTCATTGCATTTAGCAATTTCCGTAGATAGAGTTGGGAAATACATGTTTAAAAATAAAAGAAATCATCAGTGTGCATTGACATTTCCAATTCAAATTTAAGGTTACAGAATATTTACTTAATTTGTTTGATTTTATATTTGTATCTCTTTAGTCTTGGGCTGGAAATTTGAAGGCTTTCACCCTGACCTGTATAGCTGTGCTGGTCCTGAGTGTCCCTGCTCTTATATCCTTTCTTCACCTATCCTCTGATTTGCCCTGTATTACAGGAGGCTGACGCCTACAGTCTGCATTTCCTTGGCTCCCCTGTCAGCTGGCTTCTGGTGTATCTTTGTCAGTGGGGAACACTGGTAGGAAGTTGGCAGATGAGAAGGGGAGAGGTTTCAAATTATTTCTCCCCTTCCATCTGTGCTTTGAAAATCATCTGTGGCTGTGGCCATGTCTCCTCTGAAGCCTCAACTCCCATGGGTACTGGCTTGCCAAGGTTTCAGCTTTCATTGGGTGACCCTGGCCCCTGGCTCTGGTTCTACCACCTCGCTCCCCCTTCTCTCTATATGCTAGTGGCTTCCTCTTGGTGCTAAGCTCCGGGTTGTATCACTGTCCTCTGGGTTTTCACCTCTCCTGTCACCTGTGTAACGAATTCCGTATATTATAGTAGTGCTGCTTTAAATACTCAAGTGGCTTCTACTATATGGTTGGACTCTGATGCTTAATAATAATGTTGCTTAATCATTGAACATATTATTTTACCAAAAAGTCTTATGAATTTTTGACTGCTTGGAGCTTGCAAACTGAATCCTGAGAGTCATTATTGTCATTATCACAAGTCATTTATTTACTTATTTACTTAATTAATTTATTAACATCTTTATTGGAGTGTAATGGCTTTACATTGTTGTGTTAGTTGCTGCTGTATAACAAAGTGAATCAGCTATACATATACATATATCCCCACATCCCCTCCCTCTTGCGTCTCCCTCCCACCCTTCCCACCCCACCCCTCTAGGTGGTTACAGAGCACTGAGCTGATCTCCCTGTGCTATGCGGCTGCTTCCCACTAGCTATTGATTTTACATCTGGTAGTGTATATATGTCCATGCCACAATCTCACTTCGTCTCAGTTTACCCTTCCACCTCCCATGTCCTCAAGTCCATTCTCTACGTCTGCATCTTTATTCCTGTCCTGCCCCTACGTTCTTCAGAACCACTTATTTTTAGGTTCCATATATATGTGTTAGCATACGGTATTTGTTTTTCTCTTTCTGACTTACTTCACTTTGTATGACAGTCTCTAGGTCCACCCACCTCACTACAAATAACTCAATTTTGTTTCTTTCTATGGCTGAGTAATATTCCATTGTATATATGTGCCACATCTTCTTTATCCATTCATCTTTCAATGGACAATTAGGTTGTTTCCATGTCCTGGCCATTGTAAATACAGCTTCAATGAACATTGTGGTACATGACTCTTTTTGAATTATGGTTTTCTCAGGGTATATGCCCAGCAGTGGGATTGCGGGGTCATATGGTAGTTCTATTTTTAGTTTTTTAAGGAACCTCCATACTGTTGTCCATAGTGGCTGTATCAATTTACATTTCCACCAACAATGCAAGAGGGTTTGCTTTTCTCTACACCCTCTCCAGCATTTATTGTTTGTAGATTTTTTTGTTGATGGCCATTCTGACTGGTGTGAGGTGATATCTCATTGTAGTTTTGGTTTGCATTTCTCTAATGATTAGTGATGTTGAACATCCTTTCATGTGTTTGTTGGCAACCTGTATATCTTCTTTGGAGAAATGTCTATTTAAGTCTTCTGCCCATTATTGGATTGGGTTGTTTGTTTTTTTGATAGTGAGCTGTATGAGCTGCTTGTGTATTTTGGAGATTAATCCTTTGTCAGTTGCTTCATTTGCAAATATTTTCTCCCATTCTGAGGGTTGTCTTTTCATCTTCTTTATGGCTTCCTTTGCTGTGCAAGCGCTTTTAAGTTTCATTAGGTCCCATTTGTTTATTTTTGTTTTTATTGCCCTTTCTCTAGGAGGTGGGTCGAAAAGGATCTTGCTGTGATTTATGTCATAGAGTGTTTTGCCTATGTTTTCCTCTAAGAGTGTTTGGCCTTACATTTAGGTCTTTAATCCATTTTGAGTTCAGTTTTGTGTATGGTGTTAGGGAGTGTTCTAATTTCATTCTTTTACATGTAGCTGTCCAGTTTTCCCAGCACCACTTATTGAAGAGGCTGTCTTTTCTCCATTGTATATTCTTGCCTCCTTTATCAAAGATAAGATGACCATAGGTGCATGGGGTTATCTCTGGGCTTTCTATCCTGTTCTGTTGATCTATCTTTCTGTTTTTGTGCCAGTACCATACTGTCTTGATTACTGTAGCTTTGTAATATAGTCTGAAGTCAGGGAGCCTGGCTCCTCCAGCTCCGTTTTTCGTTCTCAAGATCGCTTTGGCTATTCGGGATCTTTTGTGTTTCCATACAAATTGTGAAATTTTTTGTTCTAGTTAGGTAAAAAATGCCACTGGTAGTTTCATAGGGATTGCATTGAATCTGTATATTGCTTTGGGTAGTAGAGTCGTTTTCACAACGTTGATTCTTCCAATCCAAGAACATGGTGTATCTCTCCATCTGTTTGTACCATCTTTAATTTCTTTCATCAGTGTCTTATAGTTTTCTTCATACAGGTCTTTTGTCTCCTTAGGTAGGTTTATTCCTAGGTATTTTATTCTTTTTGTTGCAATGGTAAATGGGAGTGTTTTCTTAATTACACTTGCAGATTTTTCATCATTAGTGTATAGGAATGCAAGAGATTTCTGGGCATTAATTTTGTATTCTGCTGCTCTACCAAATTCATTGATTAGCTCTAGTAGTTTTATCGTAGCATCTTTAGGATTCTCTATATGTAGTATCATGTCATCTGCAAATAGTGACAGCTTTACTTCTTCCTTTCTGATTTGTATTCCTTTTATTTCTTTTTCTTCTCTGATTGCTCTGGCTAAAACTTCCAAAACTATGTTGAATAATAGTGAGAGCGGGCAACCTTGTCTTGTTCCTGATCTTAGTGAAAATGGTTTCAAGTTTTCACTATTGAGAACGATGTTGGCTGTGGGTTTGTCCTATATGACCTTTATTATATTGAGGTAAGTTCCCTCTATGCCTACTTTTTGGAGAGTTTTTATCATAAATGGGTGTTGAATTTTGTCAAAAGCTTTTTCTGTAACTATTGGGATGTTCATATGGTTTTTCTCCTTCAGTTTGTTAATATGGTGTATCACACTTGATTGATTTGCATATATTGAAAAATTCTTGCATTGCTGGGATAAACTCCACTTGATCATGGTGTATGATCCTTTTAATGTCCGGTTGGATTCTGTTTGCTAGTATTTTGTTGAGGATTTTTGCATCTATATTCATCAGTGATATTGGCCTTTAGTTTTCATTTGTTTGTAACATCTTTGCCTGGTTTTGGTATCAGGGTTATGGTGGCCTCGTAGAATGAGTTTGGGAGTGTTCCTCTCTCTGCCATATTTTGGAAGAGTTTGAGAATGATAGGTGTTAGCTCTTCTCTAAATGTTCGATAGAATTTTCCTGTGAAGCCATCTGGTCCTGGGCTTTTGTTTGTTAGAAGATTTAAAATCAGAGTTTCAATTTCACTACTTGTGATTGGTCTGTTCATATTTTCTATTTCTTTGTGATTCAGTCTTGGAAGGTTGTGCTTTTCTAAGAATTTGTCCATTTCTTCTAGGTTGTCCATTTTATTGGCATATAGTTGCTTGTAGTAATCTCTCATGATCCTTTGTATTTCTGCCATGTCAGTTGTTACTTCTCTTGTTTCATGTCTAATTCTGTTGATTTGAGTCTTCACCCTTTTTTTCCTGATGAGTCTCGTTAATGGTTTATCAATTTTGTTTATCTTCTCAAAGAACCAGCTTTTAGTTTTATTGATCTTTGCTATTGTGTCCTTCATTTCTTTTTCATTTATTTCTGATCTGATTTTTGTGATTTCTTTCATTCTCCCAACTTTGAGGTTTTTTGTTCTTCTTTCTCTAATTGCTTTAGGTATAAGGTTAGGTTGTTCATTTGAGATTTTTCTTGTTTCTTGAGGTAGGATTGTACTGCTGTAAACTTCCCTCTTATAACTGCTTTTGCTGCATCCCATAGGTTTGGGGTTGTCGTGTTTTCATTGTCATTTGTTTCTAGGTTATTTTTGAGTCCCTCTTTGATTTAGCAGCATATTGTTTAGCCTCCTGTGTTTGTACTTTTTACAGTTTATTTCCTGTAACTGATATCTAGTCTCATAGCATTGTGGTTGGAAAAGAAACTTGATATGATTTCAATTTTCTTAAATTTACCAAGGCTTGATTTGTGACCCAAGATATGATCTATCCTGGAGAATGGTCCATGAGCACTTGAGAAGAAAGTATATTCTGTTGTTTTTGGATGGAATGTCCTATAAATATCAATTGAGTCCATCTTGTTTAATGTATCATTTAAAGCTTGTGTTTCCTCATTTATTTTCATTTTGGTTGATCTGTCCATTGGTGAAAGTGAGGTGTTAATGTTCCCTACTGTGATTATGTTACTGTTGATTTCCCCTTTTATGGATGTTAGCATTTGCCTATGTATTGAGGTGCTCCTATGTTGGGTTCATAAATATTTACCATTGTTATATCTTCTTCTTGGATTGATCCCTTGATAATTATATAGTATCCTTCTTTGTCTCTTGTAATAGTCTTTATTTTAAAGTGTATTTTGTTTGTTATGAGAATTGCTACTCCAGCTTTCTTTTGATTTCCATTAGCAGGGAATATCTTTTTCCATCCCCTCACTTTCAGTCTGTATGTTTCCCTAGGTCTGAAGGTAGTCTTTTGTAGACAGCATATATACGGGTCTTTTTTCTGGATCCATTCAGCCAGTGTATGTCTTTGGTTGGAGCATTTAATCCATTTACACTTGAGGTAATTATCAGTATGCACATTCCTATTCCCATTTTCTAAATTGTTTTGGGTTCATTATTGTAGGTCTTTTCCTTCTCTTGTGTTTCTTGCCTAGAGAAGTTCCTTTATCATTTGTTGTAAAGCTGGTTTGGTGGTGTTGAACTCTCTCAGCTTTTAGTTGTCTGTAAAAGTTTTAATTTCTCCATCAAATCTGAATGAGATCCTTGCTGGGTAGAGTAATCTTGGTTGCAGGTTTTTCTCCTTCATCACTTTCAGTATGTCCTGCCACTCCCTTCTGACTTGCAGAGGTTCTGCTGAAAGATCAGCTGTTAACCTTATGGGGATTCCCTTGTATGTTATTTGTTGCTTTTCCTTTGCTGCTTTTAGTATTTTTTCTGTATATTTAATTTTTGATAGTTTAATTAATGTGTCTTGGTGTGTTTCTCCTTGGATTTATCCTTTATGGGGCTCTCTGTGCTTCTTGGTCTTGACTATTTATTTTCCCATATTAGGGAAGTTTTCAACTATAATCTCTTCAAATATTTTCTCAGTCCCTTTCTTTTTCTCTTCTTCTTCTGGGACCCCTATAATTCGAATGTTGGTGCGTTTAATGTTGTCCCAGAGGTCTCTGAGACTGTCCTCAATTCTTTTCACTGTTTTTTCTTTGTTCTGCTCTGAGTAGTTATTTCCACTATTTTATCTTCCAGGTCATTTATCCGTTCTTCTCCCTCAGTTATTCTGCTATTGATCCCTTCTAGAGAATTTTTAATTTCATTTATTGTGTTTTTCATCATTGTTCGTTTGCTTTTTAGTTCTTTGAGGTCCTTGTTCGATGTTTCTTGTATTTTCTCCATTCTATTTGCAAGATTTTGGATCATCTTTACTATCATTACTCTGAATTCTTTTTCAGGTAGACTGCCTATTTCCTTTTCATTTGTTTGGTCTGGTGGGTTTTTACATTGCTCCTTCATCTGCTGTGTATTTCTCTGTGTTCTCGTTTTTCTTAACTTACTGTTTTGGGGGTCTCCTTTTTGCAGGCTGCATGTTTGTAGTTCCTTTTGTTTTTGCTGTCTTCCCCCAGTAGATGAGGTTGGTTCAGTGGGTTATGTAGTCTTCCTGGTGGAGGGGAGTGGTGCCTGTGTTCTGGTGGATGAGGCTGGATCTTGTCTTTCTGGTGGGCAGGACTGCTTCTGGTGGTGTGTTTTGAGGTGTCTGTAAACTTATTATGATTTTAGGCAGCCTCTCTGCTAATGGGTGGGGTTGTGTTCCTGTCTTGCTAGTTGTTTGGCATGGGGTGTCCAGCACTTGAGCTTGCTGGTCGGTGAGTGGATCTGGGTCTTAGCGTTGAGATGGAGATCTCTGGGAGATTCTCGCTGATTGTTATTACGTGGGGCCAGAAGGTCTCTGGTGGTCCAGGGTCCTGAACTCGGCTCTCCCACCTCAGAGGCTCAGGCCTGACACCCAGCTGGAGCACCAAGACCCTGTCAGCCACACAGCCAGGTATGTGGGCGGTTTCTTGCCTTTTGGGAAGTCTGAGGTCTTCTGCCAGCATTCAGTAGGTGTTCTGTAGGAGTTGTTCCGCATGTAAATGTATTTTTGATGTATTTGTTGGGAGGAAGGTGATCTCCATGTCTTACTCCTCTGCCATCTTGAAGATCCCACAATTCATTTATTAATCATCACACTGTGGGTATCATTTCATACATTTCTACTTTTCTTTTTTAATCATAACTGTTAGCCTTTGTCGAATTATACTTCCCCTCTGGCTTCTGGATCTGCCATTCCCACAGCTATCACCCCACTTCAGGCCATTATGAAAGCCTCCTTAGATTTTGCAGTAACTTCATAACTCTCTCCCCACCTCCAGTCCCTTCATTCTCCAGTGTATTTTAATATATCCTGCCAGGTTTAATTTTATAAAGCACAGCTCTGATAATGTCACACCATCACTAAGAAAGGAAATCTCCTGTGGCTGCCCCTCACCTACCAAATTAAGCACAAACTCTTTGTACTGGCCTTCAACATTTTCCACAAAACATCCCCAAACTTACCTCTGTGTTGAGTCTCATCCTACAAAGCATGCTTCAACCTGTTGATCCATTGGCATGGAAGATCCTTGGAAGTAGGAAAGTTACCTTTGACTTTGCCATGTGGGCTGTGCTCTTTGAAATGTCTTGTGGAGAGACCAAGTCAAATTAGGTGTAAAAGTAGTAAAGAACTTTGGGTGTTACTATCATAGAAAGTATTCCTTCTGCATTTATGAGATATACTTTTTCTATCTAATAAAAAACTTTCCCTCATTCACTACTTAATTAGTCTGAACTACTGAAAGGCAAGTTAAATATTGATTTTTTTCCCCCGTTTGTTATCAAGTTTTAGTGTAATGATTCAGTGTCCAGCTAACTTCCAGGGGTGACCAGTGAATTTCTGAGTATTATTATGAATTCGTGCATCATCATATACTTACATTCATTTTAGTTATTTTCCTTCTTGATGCACGTTGTCCCATGCCAGGTAATGAATCCATTTCTTTTAGATTTTAGAACATAGAGATGACAACGAATAAGCCATTAAAGATAAAATGACATTCACCCTTTATAGGCTTATTTATTTTAGTCTGAGCTCTGGGTCCCTCTGGACTCATTTGAGAAACAAAATGGTAGTGATTAAAGAAACTTCTTGTTCTCAGTGAAGGTCATTATTGACACTTTATTTTATTGTTTCTGTAGGCTTCCTTGGTCTTACTTTGTTCTTTGTTGTAGGCTATGTTCATTCATTTATTCATGTTTGTTGACTCTTTTAATACTAGGTACTGGGGACATGACGCTGAATACGATGGACAGCACTACTGATTTTTTTGTTGTTGTTTTCTTGGCTATGCCAAGTGGCTTGTGGGATTTTAATTCCCTGACGACCTGGGATTGAACCCAAGCGCTTGGCAGTGAGAGCATGGAGTCCTAACCACTGGACCACCAGGGAATTCCCCAGGGCTACTGTTCTCGTGAAGCTGAAATCCTACAGGAGATACAGACATTAAACAATAAATTACACAAATAATAACACAATTCCAATAGAAGTGGGTGTTGTGGAGGAGAAACTCAAGAGTGTTATAAGCAGCTGTGTCAGGGGGTTCTGACCTGTTGGAGGAAAGGGGCAGGGAAGGTTTCCCTGAGGAACTGCTGTTTGAGCAGAGATCTGAAGGATGAGCAAGGATTTAGGTGAAGGGGGTAGATGAGCACAGAACATAGCAAGTGAGAAGGCCTTAAAAAGAGAAGAAACATAGACCCTTTGAGGGCTGAAAGAAAGGCCACTGTGGCTGGAGTGTGGAGACCTAAAGGATGATTGAAACAGTTTGGAGATCATGTAGGGAGCAGGCCACACAAGGCCTTCTAGATCATGGTAACGATGGTACAGTTTTTTAAATAGAGGGCTATCATAATCAGATCTGCATTTGGCTGGAGAGTGGGAAATACATTAGGAGGACACAAGAGTGTCCACACAAGAGATGCCACCAGAGATCCAGGTGAGAAATGTCTGTCTTTATTTCAGAAAGTATTCCTTGTTTTAAAGTCTTCTTTGTCTAGTCATAGCTATTTTAGCTTTCACATGATTAGTATGTCTATGGTATATATATATATATATATATATATATATATATAATTTAATATTTTATTTATTATTTATTTATTTATTTTTGGCTGTGTTGGTCTTAGTTGTGGCACATGGGATCTTTGTTGAGGCATGTGGGATCTTTCGTTGTGGCACGTGGGCTCTTCCTTGCGGCGCGCGGGCTTCTCTCTAGTTGTGGTGTGCGGGTTTTCTCTTCTCTAGTTGTGGTGCACAGGCTCCAGAGCTCGTGGGCTCTGCAGCTTGCGGCATGCAGGCTCTCTCGTTGAGGTGTGTGAGCTCAGTAGTTGTGGCACACGGGCTTAGTTGCCCCAGAGCATGGGGGATCTTAATTCCCCAATCAGGGATCGAACCTGCGTCCCCTGTATTGGAAGGCGGATTCTTTACCACTGGACCACCAGGGAAGTCCCTGGTATATATTTTATCTTCTTACTTCGAACTTCTCTGTGCTTTCATATTAAAGTGAATTTCTTTTTTTTTCAGCTTTATCATTGTATAATTGACAAATAAAATTATAATATATTTAAAACGAACAAGGTTCTTAGTATTTAGCAACAGAGTCAAGGGGAAACTTGTACAGATTTCTGGAGCTTTTTCTCTGCTTAGCTGCCTCTTCTCTGGTTCTTTGACCTACAAATTACTGTCACTTCAGTTTCTTTGAACTCTGTTTTCTCAACTCAGTGGGATCACCTTGTTTGGTTTGAGATGTCCCTCCCTACTCCACAGTCCAGAAGGTGCCTCTGGCAGAAAGCCAGGGCAGTCAGAGGGCTCACATCATTTGTTTCCCTTTCTCAGAGATAGCAGTCCTGAACTGCTTCTTGTCTAAAGTAGTTATTTCATGTATTTTGTCCAGTTTTCTAGTTGTTTACAGTGTGTGTGTGGGTACATCTAGTCCCAGTTATGTATTTATTTATTTTTGGTTTAAATGATCTGTGATTAGAACACAAAATAAAACACGTGTAAAATAGAGATTCGACCAACATGGTTGAATAATAATTTTGATGTAATTGAATCCTATTTTTCATTTCTTGCTACAGAAATTTTTTAACTACATCTGGGAATTTTCTAGAAATTTGTGAAATGCCTCTTTTCTTTTTTAACAACTTTATTGGAGTATAATTGCTTTACAATGGTGTGTTAGTTTCTGCTTTATAACAAAGTGAATCATTTATACATATACATATGTTCCCATATCTCTTCCCTCTTGTTTCTCCCTCCCTCCCACTCTCCCTATCCTACCCCTCTAGGTGGTCACAAAGCACTGAGCTGATCTCCCTGTGCTATACGGCTGCTTCCCACTAGCTATCTATTTTACATTTGGTAGTGTATATATGTCCATGCCACTCTCTCACTTTGTCACAGCTTACCCTTCCCCCTCTCCATATCCTCAAGTCCATTCTCTAGTAGGTCTGTGTCTTTATTCCCGTCTTACCCCTAGGTTATTCATGACCGTTTTTTTTTTTTTCTTAGATTCCATATATATGTGTTAGCATACGGTATTTGTTGGGACCTAATGAAACTTAAAAGCTTTTGCACAGCAAAGGAAGCCGTAAACAAGACCAAAAGACAACCCTCATAATGGGGGAAAATATTTGCAAATGAAGCAACTGACAAAGAATTAATCTCCAAAATTTACAAGGAGCTCATGCAGCTCAATAACAAAAAAACAAACAACCCAATCCAAAAACGGGCAGAAGACCTAAATAGACATTTCTCCAAAGAAGATATACAGATTGCCAACAAACACATGAAAGAATAGTCCCAGTTATTTTATCATGACTAGAAGCTCGAGTCTGTGCATTCAGTTTTGATCATGTTGAACTTAAGGTAAGTTTGAAATTTCTAAGTGGAAGTCCATTATCCAGTTGGTGTTAGATTTGCACTTTAGAGAAGAAATCTGGGTTGAAGAGAAGAATTTGGGAATTGTAGTAGTATGGATGGTGATCAGAGTCATAAGCATAATTGGATGTTATCACTTGTGAGAATGAAAGTATGTGAAGAAAACTGGGCTTTGGGTCAGGCCTCAAGGAACTTCACTTTCAAGTCCCAGGCAGAGAAAGATGAACTAGAGGGATGACAGAGAAGGAACTTCTAGAGAGGTAGGAGGAAACCAGGAGAGCCTGTTGCAGAAGCCAGGGAAGGTATTGTTAAGATTTTCATGATAATGATTGTCAAGATTTTAATGATGCTGGTTCAGGTGAAAGGAGGACTGAGAATTGGCCATTGGATTTTGTGACGTGAAAAGTTTGAGTGGCCTTGCCCAGAGCAGTTTCAGGAGAGCACTGGACAGAAACCAGGTTTAATGATGAGGAGAGAGTGGGAGGTAAGACAGTAGAGAGGTTAAGTTTAGACCATTTTTAAAAGTTGAGTTGTAAATGGAAGCCAAGAATTAGCTTGAGAGCTGTAACTGGATGAGAATATCAGAAATGGTTTCATTTCTTTTCTTTTTTAAAAAAAGTTTTCATTTTAAATAGGGGAGCATTGAGTGTACAGAAATGCTGGTGGGAAGGACCTGGCTGAGAGTATAAGGTTAATGATTAGAGAGAGAGGCAATAATCTATAGTATCAGGAGCAGAAAGGCTGCTGCACGTTCAGTTCATGAGTTGAGACTTGACATTACATAGAAAAAGTGATATATCTTCTCACAACAGAAGGAAAGGAGAGAAAATGGGTGCACAGGAAGTCAGGTTTGTTGATTTGGTGGTGGGAAATTGAGAGCTATCTTTAACTGATGGCTTCTACTTCTTATGGAGAATGTTTGAAAAATATGTGTCCCATATTGACATAGATCTGAAGAACTTTTGAAGAGAATTTGGTAATGTTTAACCAGAAACAATGGACAGAATAATGCAGTTAAGTCTGTGTAGGCCCAGACATTTTAATTACAACATCTGGCTGATGATTAGTCATGAAGGGACTCAGTGACCCAGAAGACTAGAATGGATGGAATGAGACTGTTACTGAATTCAGGTTTAGCTGCTCATGGCTCAAGAATCCAATACTGAGAGACAAATGTTGGGTGAAAGGAAAGATAGCTTTATTGAGGAAGCTGGCAATCCTGGGGAGAAGGTGGACTCGTGTCCCAAAGAACCAACTCCCCACTGCTGCTCAGTGGGCAAGAGGTTTTAAAGGGGAATTTCAGGGGTGCACAGGTGGGTTGAGGGGTCCTATGTGCAGAACAGCACAGTTAGCTCATGTGTTGGTCTGATCAGCTTCATCTTGATTGTTTTAAGTACAGTTAATATTCAATCCCAGGGTTGGTTTGCTCCCTTTTCCTTGAGGTGGGTTCTTGGAATTGTGCAAGATGGAGCAGCTTATGTCATGGCTACAGTCTGGTCATCACGTAGTTAACTTCTTCCACCTGGTGGGGGTTTCGGTGGCTACAAGACAGCTCAAAAATATTCTGATACGGCTCAGAATATTATCTGTAGCCCTTGAGGAGGAACCAAAGGTCCTTGACTCTCTTTAATGGCTAAACTATTGTTATTTTGTCTTGCTTTACTATTTTCCTTTGTTTCTGTATTTTCTTACTTCTCTGATTAGATTTATTCTTTGGGAGTTGGGGAGGGGAGGTCTGTCCCAGGAAGGCCCCATAAGGTCTTGCTCAGTTACAAGACAACCCTGAACCAAGTCTCCACCAGTCCAGAAAGATGCCTGCCAGATCATTATGTCAATGGTAGCCCCTGAGCAAGGAAGGAGAGAAAACAGTGGCTTCTTTGCCTGTTCCATCCTCTGCTAGAGGCTCCCGTTTCTCTCCTCTTTCCAGCTTTCTTTCCCTATTTCTGACATTCATTTCTCAAGCCTCACTGCTGTGTCTATCCATCCTCTTCTCCTCAATCTCTAGCTTTATTTTTCTAATTCTGGTTTCTCATCCAATCCTTAACATTCTTCTCACTCTTCTTGATCCCTCTCCTGAAAATAGTGTCTTCATTACTTATTGAAAACTTTTTCCCCCATATTTCAGCATTTCTACATCCTTCTCTTCTTGTGTGTTTGTCCTCTTGCTTTCTTTTTTTGTAGCCACCTTGAGTCCCACTTGTTCTCCCACTCTATATTTGTTTACAAAAGAAAAGTCTACATTTTCAGTATGCAGTTTCAATTTGAGATTGATTATATTCTTAAAAGCCATCTGAGCTGCTTTAAATTTTCTCAGATTTTATTCCTTAGAATGGAAAAAAAAGGGCATCCAAAGAGCAGTATGTAAGTCTCATCAAGTTTGAGGTTGAAATAGTATTTTTTTTTAAAGACAGAAGTGCCTGAAATGTTTTTGTTTTGTTTTTCGCTTCTTTTTTAAAAAGCGGGGCCGGTGATATTTACATATAGTCTGGCAAACCATTATGAAAACATTTACACATTTAGATTACTTAGAAAATGAGAAAGAATTGGAAAAACAGTGAACGTCTTCATATCTCTAAATTATGGTCTATGAAAAAGGATGTAGCTCTTCATAAAAAGAGAAAAGTATATTTTCACTTAAGCACCAAAAATGTGGGAAGATTTTGAGAAGTACTTTTATCAGGTAGGCTGCAGATATTAAAAGTTAGGAATCTGAGTTGTCTTACTGTGACTAGTAGGCAGTTAATCCACAGCACACCTGGATCATCTACCATGGACAAAGTACTTTGCTAGCATCTGTGAAAGGATACCAGTGTAAACCCGAGCCTAAGCTCTCAAGCCAACCCTTTGATAGGGAGTAGGCATTAGGAATACATTTGATCTTCAAAACTCAAGTGCAAGAAACTTTTTTCTTCTGTATCAGGTAACTCTGGCACTGAGCCACATTGACTAGGGTGTTAAGAAATTCAATCACTGTCATATTTTGGGCCTGTACTTCAGTGTCCAGTGCTGTGGAGGTGTTTGCTGTAGAGACGCTCACTGTAGTCCCCATGGGCTATTTAAAGGTGGTGACTCCAATCCTCCCATGGCAAGAATAGGAAAGGGGCTTCTTTGATGAGGTTTCTGGGTTCCTGGGCACTGGGAGGGAGCAAAATGGTGATCTCCATCATTCTGAGTCCCAGATGAAGCACCTCTCTCTCTCTCCATTTCCATTTCCTCCTCTTCAAACCTTGCGTGATCCTCTTTCTCTAGATAATTCAGCTGTACAGTCTCTGTAAACGAAGGCTTCTGAAAACAAGGCGTGTTTATTCTCTAGGGCATACAGGCTTGATTGCTCTTGGGGAGGGCACAAAAGGGAAAAAAAGGAAAAAAGTTTTTTCACGGGTCTTCTGAAACAACAATAATTAGATTTAAAAAGTCTTAATAAATTGTCATGCTGCATATGAATACTATGGGAAACATTGATAACAAGGTACATTGCATCGTATATTTGACATTCAATCATGCAGCCTTTGTCAAATTTTTATTTTTCCAAAACTCATTACTTATTTGTAAATAAGTAAGAAACATATTTAAAAACCTCTTACTGACTCAATACCGCCGTGATGTATTCACTGGTCTATAGATTTGCCAGGACACTAAAAATAAACTTTATGCCAAAATTTCATGCAAGAATTGAAACATAATACTCTTAAATATAATTTTTGAGTAGTTGGATATTCTTGAAAAGAAATGTCTACCTGTAAGGAGATGTTGTTCACCTTAGGGGACGGGAACATCGGTTCAAGGCACCACCTTCTTCATCAAGTGAACCTAGAGAGCGCTTGTATATCTACCCGTGATGACAACATCAGATCTACCAAAATCATCCTTGCAATTGACGCATTTAAATCCCTCTGAGCATGATATGGAAAAATTTCAAGAGAAGATATAGGGCTGCTGAGTACACATTCAACGCTTTAGACTAGAGCAGTACTTCTCCAACTTTATTGTTGGAGCACTACCTGGAGATCTTGTTAAAATACAGATTCTCATTCAGTATGTCTGGGGTGGGGCCTGAGGTTCTGCATTTCTAAGAAGCTCCCAGGTGATGCTGATGCTGTGGGTTTGTTGACAATGCTGAGCAGCGAGGTTGTAGAGACTCCCGTTTCTGTAGTCAGTGCTGATAAGTTGACTTTTTTGCAATGTGAATATATCTTTTATACCAAATCACATGGATACTTTTTTTTCCTTTCAAGGCATTTTGTACCTAAATTTAATTTTTGAAAAAATCTTCATTTGTGGCGGCTAACCTGACCAATGAAAGATATAAGAAAGATGAGGGCCAGACAAGGTAGACCAAAGTCATGCATTGTGTACTGTAGATGGAACACACTCAATGCTGTATAGACAGAAACTGTTACAATAAAGTATGTAGTAGTCACATACATTTGGAGCCAGACTGATGGGTTTCCTGTATTTTGAGACCCTTGGTGCACCAGTTGGTTTCCAGTTTATGCTGCGGGAGAGATGGCAAGTTTTGGATGTGTGGTTTTGACATACCAGTTGGACACTCAAGAGGAGATTTCAAATAAGTAGAACTTGGGTGTGGAGCTCAGCAAAGAGATTTAGTCTGGATGTATAGATTTAGTCTGGATGTATAGTTGGTGGGGTCCAAGCTCCAGCTGAACCATGAACTATGACCCCGAGGGAGTTGTGTATGGGACCAGAGGAAGTAAGGACAGGGAACTATGGTTGCTTCCTCAGAAATGTGAGCGCTCATGGAAGGCAAACCTACTGAAGAATGAACATTTAAAAGTGGACTTGAGGTAGTGGAGGGCAGAGGTGCTTAAGAGATGAGTCAGGAGTCAGACTGCCTAGATTTGAATCCCATTCTGCCATTCACAAATTATTCAGCCTCAGAAAAGTTACTTAACTTCTTCAGATCTCAGTTTTCTCATCTGTATAATGGGGACAGAGCGTGTAGCACAGTTCTTGGCTAATACAACATGTTAAATAAATGTTGACAAAACCAACCAAACACATGAACACACATACATGGGCACACGTAGTGTTTCATGAGTTAGGTGTGCAGATGGGATCTGACACATAAAGGAGGTTTGTTAAGGGCAGTAAGCTGGCCTTCTCAAAAAAAGATTGTGGATGGGGCAAAGATGGGCAGAAAGGCTAATCAGTCCACTTTGGGGAAACTTAATGTGATGCCCTTTGTATACTAAGATGATGAGATGATGTTTGTCAGGCGAACATGGGCTTGGCACATTCTCCAGTGTGGAGTGGAATAATGGAATCTGAGTCATTTACATTATTTCATCTACTGTTCCTCTTATCCAATCATGGCCATTTTTGAAGTTGGCTATTTGTTTTTTGGATAAGGAGTGGTTTTTCTTTTTCCTGTGAAAATGGAGCTCTAAGTAAGACCTTTAATCTCATCTGTACCCTCTTGTAACATACGGAATTCACCAGCTTAGACAACATCAAGGAAATGAAAATTTCCAGTCGTATTTAGTATTCAGAATCAGTACCTGGAGGATGCCAGCTGGTGGATAAATAGTCAGTTGGAGACCAGGATATCAATCAAGGTGGATAATCACTGAAAGTCCAAGAAATCGTCAACTGAGAAACTTATTTGCACAGACAAATGTCCCTATCAAATTCTGCCTTATTTCTGGGATTCAAATCATGTATTATTGAGTGGCAAAATGCCAGTCTAAATGGAATATTTGCTAGATTAAGTTTTATTGACTTCGATTCATCGGTTATAATTGCTAACTTTTTATTCTTTAGTGTTTGAGTGCTGTCATGGTTGGGGGGAAAGTTGAAACACAGTGGTGATTGCACAGCAAGGAAATCAGCAGAAGAGGAAAATTAAATGCTAGGTGATGGTTTGAAGTCAGCAGTGAAGGGAATGGGTTGGGGGAAGAGTTAAATTTTTAAGTGATTTAGCAAGTGATGCTAAGAAAGTGCCATGCCATCATTGGTTTTTCTAATATAACAAATCATAATTGATCATTTTTTTTGTGTTCATGTAAGAGAACCTCGTTACAGAAAATCTTCGCTGTCCTAAACAACTCATTGCAAAATTCTCCTTCCCTTTTGTTTGAAAGAATACTTAGAGACAGATTTCACTTTGAAATCCCAAGCTGCTTGAAAACTTTGTTGAGAACGTATCAGAGAAGTATCTTTTACTCTGAAATGCAGTAGAATCCTGGCAGTAGTGGTTAGAAATAGTGAAATCAGGGAGTGACATTCTCCAGGTCTCTCTGGGATGCTGGGTCACTGAGCACAGTCTTTAGAGGTGGACAGATCCGTTTATTTCTCTTTCCTCCTCCTGAGAAGTGCCGAAAATGTGTATCATCTGAAAAAAAAAAAAAAAAAAAAAAGGTAGATTATTCTCCTGGGTCAGTTCTAACCTGCTTCTCATGTCTTTTGAAATACTATCCCAAAGCTTTCACTGTCTGCGTAAAAATGAAGAGAGAGTTTCTTTTTAGTTTTCAATCACCTTTTTTTTTTTAACTTTTTAAAGGAAACAAATATTTGAGCTTATAAGTAATATTAAGTATACATTTATTTTTTCCTGGGTTCTTGTGTTAAAGTTGTTTCTCTTCTATGGGCTTAGTTTCTGCTGGATTCATTCATTCTTTCATCGTCCACCTATCCATTTATTTGTTCATTCATTCCGGACCCCTACAAACCTCAGGATCTATGAGAACATGATGCAGTTGCCTGCTGATAATTACATAGTTATTTTCTTAAATAGTTCCGGTATGAGAATCCCAGATAGGCATACGCTAGTTAATAGTAGTATGTGTAAAAAGCAGGGGAGCAGTGGTCTTTGCTTTAATATTATTCCGCCTTTAGCAAGTTTCTAAAATTAAGTACCTGTCAGTCGACTGCCCCTCCTACTCACTTGTACACATTGGGTGGTTTACACATTTGAAGGAAGTCCGAAGTGAGAGGCAATCTGTGGCTGGTATTCCATTTCCTGTTCGCCCTCATTTTTCGTGTGTCAGCTTAATGTCATTCCTCAGGGAAGCCTGCCCAATGCCCACCCCCGCCCCCCAGATGAGTTACTCTTCGCAGCCTGTGCTCCTTTTTCACAGCAGTCATCACAAGTGCTGTTAAGTGTTTATTTGGGTGATTGTTTATTTAATGCCTATCTTTTCCATCTGACCATATGCTCTGTGAGGGTAGGGGGAACCATGTGTTGTCTATGGCCCAATTCCCAGAGCCTGTCATGGTGTCTGGCACATAGTGTGAGCTAATTTGTTGAATGAACTAATCAAAAAGTAACCACTAAAAAGACATTAAATTTAATGTAGCCACTAATCAGAAAAAGTGTGCATATTGAATTAACCTTTTTCATCTGTGTGTAATACTGCATAGGTACTGGTTATCATTTCCTAGAAATTACAGCATACTGAAGTGTGTGGAAATTAGAAAAGAATACGGTGTTCACTTTTTTTTTTATAAGGGAAAATTGAAGATCAGGAGAAACCATAAACTAGAGGAACTGTAGAACTAGTTGGAATATTAAAGTCCCTTCCTTAAAAATTATAAAAAAATAAAGGTTTTAAATTCAACTTGCTATTAGAACTTTTGAATGTATATACGCAGGGTAGTTAGGCTTAAAAACTCCCACATTGCTAGTGATTTGATAGATTATAACAACTCTTTCCCCTAGGGGCTGCTGTGCTTTCTCATTGTAAAATGTAATTAGCAGATGTAAAGAAAGGTTTATTAATCTTATAGGATATAACTATGGCTGTTTATATGTAAATTCTTCCACGTTCACGGATTGCTTGTCTTTCATTTTAAATAAACAGGTTAGAAGTCAAATGTCATTACCAATTTGATTAAAATCATTACAATTCTTTTTTTTTAACAGGTCACTACTTATTTTATTTATCAAAAGATAACGCTAACTTAATTGGCCTAGTTTTAGGGTTGGAATTTCCAATAGCCAAACCAAAATGTCTAGTGTAGATGTTCTGCCAAAAGTATTTGAAAGCATCAAGTTATAAAAAGAAAAAAAAGCAAAATAACATAGAAGCCTGGATATCTGCACCACCATCCGTCGGTTTATTTAAAGTGTCTAATGATCAATGATGAATGAGGCTGGGGATGGGTAGCTTCTGCTCGCCCCTCCCGTTTACCTTCTCTCTTGCGCTGTCTGTTCCCTCTCCTGGGAGGCAACTCTGTCCAGACAATGTCAATAGGTTCTTTGGCCCCTTGGTTTCCTGTGGATTTGGTCAAGGGGAGAGCCAGCAGGAGGTCAGGGAGGGCAGAGTTTGGGATATAATTTCCTGGATCCCACCCTGTACTGTCGCCAGGGGGTGGCTGTGTCCCTCCCTCTGCGGGGGTGGGTGGTCGCTGCTTCTCTCAAATGGTTTCTGTCCGTGACTCCTTCCGGTTTCTGTAACTCCTCCTTCCTCTGGTTCTTAGGGCACAGGGGTGGCAACTGACCCCTTTTGACTCTACTTGACTATGGCTTTCCACTGTCACTCCCTCTATACTACCCCTGCCTTGAAAATAGACCCCTTATTAACTCCCCTGAGTTACCTGAATTCAAGAGTGCCCTTGAATTCAGGTAACTCAGGGGAGTTTTCGCCCGAGTTTTCTTCGCTTCCCAGACTCATACAATACCCTTGAACAAGTCGTGATAAATGCACCCTTTTAAAACTCAGTAGAATACATCCAAGCGGATCATGTGAAACCCAGAGATGACATTGTAGTGTAACATATATGTCTACTTTCAGGCATACATACATATGTACAAAAATGCATTATTCATCTTTTGAAGAAAGTGTACCTCCTATGACTTCGTGTTCTTCATATTTGCCTCTGAAATTTCAGATTCACCATCAGCAGCAAACCCTCTTTGAATTATTTATCTGCTAGTGAGAATGGATTGACCTTGTCTCATCCTTCTCTGATTGACTCTGTTATAGGTGCTGTGCATTTGTGAGAAGGAAGTTTCTGGTGAGAGGTAAGGTCTGTATCCTGGCTCATAATAGAATTACACTTATGACCTTAAATGTTCTAACCATTGCTCATACTTAGTTGTGTTAACTGACCACAGGCCCTTTCACTACGCGTGTATAATTAGATGTTGCTTTCTCTGGATGAGCTGATGTTGCGGAGAAGGATAACGTTACAAGGATAACGTTACATACAATGAAATCATTCTCTCTCTCCGTGGCCTCCACAATTTCCCGTTTCAATAGACCACCTCTCCTTTTCTTTTGCTAAACCCCGCAGTGCATCAAAACACAAAAACTTGGGTCCTTCTCTGAATCAACGGTGGGAATTCAACTGAGAAGAGAGTCATGGACTAATTTCACATTTGGCATTAACTTGTACGAACAGGAAATTTACTCTCTGTCCACTGTGTGGATTTCTTTGAGCAGGTCCTGGTTTGGGAGGGGAATAGTACTTCAGAAACAAATTCAGGATAGTCGTCACTCTTATTATTACTTCACGCTTTGGCCCCACGTTCCTTTCTCCTTTTCCCTCTCCTCATTCCATTTTCATGAATCTGAGAGGAGCATGAAAGCTCAGGGTAGTGTGAGGAGGGGAAGGTGTGTGCTGAACATTGACTTCTAGCCCCAACTCCTCATTTTTATCCAATTTCTAATTAAATACTCACGTTTTGCCGCAAGCAACTAGTAGTTTTAATACCAGAGAGCAGTCAAATTTGAAAAGACAAAGTTAATGGCTGTAATCATTATGCTTTTCTGGACCTGGTTCTGCAGTGAAAACAAATCCATCCCAAGACCAGGTGGCAGGAAGCTATCATAGCGATGGCTGCTGTTGCTAAGGCCAGCATCACTGAAGAAGTGCTCAGACAAGCACTACCCCCTGAGGAAGAGCATGGCTTCAAGCTGATCTTTCACTGGAGAAAACCAATGATGCTATTGAAAGGCACCAAGAACCCAACCCGCCAACCTCTTCTACCATTAAGATCGACAATCAATGGATGAGGTTTTTGTAGAGATGAAAAAGCACGAAAACCTTTTTAGTAGGAATTGATGGTGAAGATGTGTGTGGCTCAGGTCTTAAATTGTCTTCTGTCTGCAAATCTGTCCTCAGATGTATGTGAGTTTCTTGCAGGAAGGCTTACATTTCCTGTGATCCTCAGGGGCTTCCTCTGAGCTGTGCTTTAGGGCTCATTGCCTGTCAGGGGTGTCTTGGCTTCCTATGGGATCCTTGGCAAACCAGAAACTGGGGAAAATGGACATGGGATTCATGTCATTTTAAGCAGATGTGGAAAGTTTCAAACTTAACGTAGTATTTTAATGTGTAAACAGTAGGGAACTTTAAAGAGGCACCTGGGGTGGAATTGTAATCTTCTTGGGCCATGAAAGAGTATCTAGGGTGGTAAAAGTCTCTCGGCCCCTTTGCATCTCAGTAACATCCCATCTCACCCTGTCAGTCGTGTGGCGTTAGATTCAGTGACTTCAACAGGGAGAGACACAGTCCACCTGAGGAAACTGTAAGCACTCTCAGCTCTGTCTAGAAAGTGTATGAAGCAATGGGCATGAGGCTTGGGGAAGAAATAGGGCTTGGCTGGGCCAGGGAACAGAAAGGAAGCCAGTCCACTGAGTCAGGTTAGCAAGGGGAAAAGAGGTCAGATGCTGAATTGCAGGGTCCTGTGGAAAGAGTTTTAGGCTTTATTTTAAGATTATTGGGGAAATGACTGAAGGGCTTTCAGCAAGATTTTGATATTACCTGATTATTATTATTTTGTTTAAGATCAGTTTTGTTGCTGGTGTAGAATGGATTTGAGAGGGACAGGAATGGAAGCTGGAAGACCATCAGGTGGTTTCAGGAATCCAGATACCACAGTGGGTTGGACTAGGTCAGGGCATGCTGTTTTGTTCTACCATCCCTACGGCATGGCCTGAGATGACTTCCTGAATGTTAGATTATGTCTAAGTTCTGGCCAGTAGGAAAGGGGGAGGGGCATGAGAAAGGCCTGCTGTCTCCCTTTAAGGACATGTTTTCAGAAGTTACACTCACCGCTATACTAATGATCATAGCTGCAAAGAAGGCTGGGAAATGTAGTTTTCTTCTAAGTGGCCAAGTCCTAGGTAAAAGTCTGGGGTTCTATCTGGAAGAAGTAGAAAAGAGACACTGGAGGACAATAATATCTGCTAACTACTATTTAAAAAGAAAAAAATATATATATGTTTGTTTTTATCTTTAACAAAATAGCTAAGAAACTGTACATGCATTTCTTTTGAAATAGAACTAAGTTGAGATCTAAGTTAAACTTTTGGAATATATTAGAGTATGTCAGTCCAAGATTCACAGAATACCTAGCTAATGCAGATCAAGTAATTAGTTTTATTAAGAGCTGGGCAAACACCAGATAACTTCCCAGACACATGGCTGGATTGGAAAGGATCCAGCATGGACTTGAGGCCGAAATGGGGCCTCCTACATCGCATCTCAAGCTTGGGACCCGCTTCTGCCTGCACAGAAGACTTGACGTCTCTTATTCAACCAGTGGCGTGGACTTCATGCTCTCTCACACACCTGTTGTCAGTAGAATATGGAAAGTGGTGGGCTTCTGCCCCAAGAAAGGAGCCCCTACCTGTTCTTCTTACCACACAGGGAAAAGAAACAAGCCTGGGCTGTGTGTGGGCAGGTCAGAGAATGAAGGCAGAGCGTTATCCACTCTTGCCCAATAAGCACAGAACTCTGACCTCTCGTTCAGTTTCTCCTCCCCTTTGGGAGAATACATAAGAGGAGGAGGTCTGGGTAGGAAACATGCATTCTGGAACTCCCCAAGAGGGATGAGGTTGAGGGTAGGAATCTCTTCTTTTATAGGCTGAAGTGAAAATATAGTGGGAGAAGGAGCGGGTTTTTTTTCGAACCAAAACAATTATCAGGAAATGGAAGCTCAAGCAATTTTTAAAGCAGGGTATGGTGATGGGTATCTTGAGTCGTGCAACTGATTGCCGCAGATATGCTTTATCTGGGTAATGGAAACTGGCCGTATTTTAAGCACACATCATATTCTTATGAAACCTCAGCACAAGGAAAAGAAGAAATGGGAAAAAAAGGCAAAATGACAGGTGTTTCCAAATGGTGCAATTTGGAAAGGGAAGGAAAACATCCTGTAAGTACAAGTGATGGAGGAGGCTTGGGAGGGAAAGTGGATGGAGAAGAGCTAGGAGGTTAGGGCAGGGCTGAGGGTGGGGAGGCAGGGCAGCGATGTCCCTTCTACAGAGACCTGGAAGAGTGGGTGGACTGGTAGGGTTCCGGCACACTCACGGGATAATAGAAGAGAGGTGAATAAAAGGACCATTTATAAGGCGTGGGCACAGTTAAAGTCCCAAACCTGAGATGGGGAGAACTCGGGAGCTAGCAACCGTGGGAAGACCTGAAGGGCCACGGGCAGTGACTCATCATAGGAACCTGGTGAGGGCCTCAGCCGCGGATGAGGACTCAGGTAGAGAAACACGGAGTGAGGGCTGTGGCGGGGGAAGGAGATGGGGACTTCACTACTCCCTTCTGTCTTCTCCTGCCCTCACATCTTCTGTAGGTGCCTCCCACGGGCCAAATTCAACTGAAAGCCTAAAGTGAGGGAGCCCAGGTGAGACAGTCACAAAGCAACCTCCTAGGACATACAGCAAGATGGAGAACATCGAGAGGCACAAATGGAGAAGAGCCCACATGACATTTTGGTGGAATGTAGGGTAGGGGGCCATGGTGAAGAGGCTGTATCAAAATTCCTGCTGCAGTTTGAGTAATTAATTGCCTCCAAACATTCATTGAGCACTTGCTCTATTAGGTGCTGGTGACACCAAATAAATCAACAGAGACCTTGTCCCTGAGGGGCTCCTAAGCCAGCACACAATTGTGTTTATAATGGCAGATGATGGAGGCTGCGGGACAAGGGGCAACAAAAGACAGCTCTGCCTGGGAGTGTTAGTGAAAGCTTCCCAGGGAGGAGGGGGTGGGTGGGTGGATGGATGGATGGATGGATGGATGGATTGAAGTACAGTCTATTTACAATGTTGTGTTAGTTTCAGGTGTACAGCAGAGTGATTCAGTTATACATATATGTATCTATTCTTTTTCAGATTCTTTTCCCTTATAGGTTATTACAAGATATACAGTATATAGTTCCCTGTGCTATACAGTAGGTCCTTGTTGGTTATCTGTTGTATATACAGTAGTGTGTATATGTTAGTCCCAGACTTTTGAGCTGGATATTGCATTTGTGCAGAAGATCACCGGGTGGAGGAGAGGGGTCTCTCTACACAGAGAACAGCGTGGGCAGGGATGCAAGGTGCCATCAGGGTATGACAGCAAAGACTTGAAGTTGGGAAGGAGGATGGGACAGAATCCGACACCAGGGCTTCAGGAGCCAGACTGAAAAGTTGGGATATTATCCCTTGAAGGGGCAAGTGGGACTTAACAGAAGCTTATAAAGAATGTGACATCTTACAAAGGATGAGCTGATGCAGAATGCATTCCTTAACACCTCTTTTCTTGGTACACTCTCCTTTTCCCTCTCATTTCCCTCTTTACTTCTATGCCCCATCCACCACATTTTTTTTTTTTATTGTTGTTTTTGTTTCTGGTAGCTGAAACCTCCAGGGTGAAGGGATTAGTTAGGATGGATTCAGTGTAGGGAAAAGAAAAAGAAACATTCCAGGTTTAAAAATAATTCCCACTTTAGTTGCCAGTAGGAGTTTAATTTGAGGGTAGTGGAAATATTGGGGATACCAACACAGAAATTAAAATACTGAATGAGCCAATGCTTAGTGGTCGACCACAATAAACTAAAAATGAGATGCGACTCCATGACAATTTGAAAAGTCTTGAAATAGGCTCTGTATACCCTGGCGTCTATTATTGTGGGCTGAGACATAGCAAGAACTGAACAAATGAAAATACAAACACATACTCTCACGTTACTTTTCCGCACATTGATCCGCAAAGAGAAAACTCTCCAAGACTTTGCGGAGAAAGTCCTTTACCTAATTATTCAAACAATCATTTCTTATCTGCACTTTTATTTTATATACACTTTACACCTGTTTAATTAATCCTACACATGATGCTGACTGCTAATTAAACAGCCCTGAAAGTGACTGACTGAAGGTAGTAATTTGAGATAATTAGTTTTGGTTTCAAACACTAGATTTTCACACTTTGTGCTCATTTTTAGAAAAGGGTGACTCATTATTATAGGCAGGGTGGGGGCTGTGTAGGGCATTTTCCTGCTGGACTCTGGGCAGCTGAGGAAGTGGGAGGATTATTATACATCCAAATAGGACAAGGAAATGGTAGAGTGCTGTAGAATTTGCTAGAGAATGCTCCCCATCCCCTCCTACACACACACACACACACACACACACACACACACACAGAATTCCTTCCAAAATGAAGGTCACGGGCTTCTCTGGTGGCGCAGTGGTTGAGAGTCCACCTGCTGATGCAGGGGACACGGGTTCGTGCCCCGGTCCGGGAAGATCCCACATGCCGCAGAGCGGCTGGGCCCGTGAGCCATGGCCGCTGGGCCTGCGCGTCCGGAGCCTGTGCTCTGCAACGGGAGAGGCCACAGCAGTGAGAAGCCCACGTACCGCAAAAAAACCCAACCAAACAAACAAAATGAAGGTCAGGCTCATGGATCTTTTTCATTAGAACATAGAAATGAACATGCTCTTGATCTCTGGGAAAGTTTTACCTAGTAAAGTGTAGACCTCACTGAATCATCCATTGTCTCTTTCCCTGGTCCTCTAGAAGCAAGCAAGAAAAGGTAAAAAAAATTCAAGATTTGGTGTGTGGTTAGAGATTTGGACGGGTGTCCTTGCTAAGTAGTTATCTGCTACAAAGACACAAAGCCTAATCAAGGGGACAGTCTATCGAGAGATGGCTGGTGTATCTGGCAGAGAAAGCGAAAGGGCAAAAAGGAGGCAGGTCAGGACTAGTTTTCATGATCCCACAATGTTAACAGGCAAGTTATTTTGGTCCTACCGGAAGAATTGGGTGTGAAATAGGCTAAATCATTTTTTGCAGGCAATATAGATAGACACAGGTTACACAGAAGCGGAACAAATCCTGCAGCACCCTGGAGAGCTCCAAGCACATTCTTTTACTTCTCTTCCCGGGGGCAAGGAGGCTTTCATGTCTTAGGATGTTCAATGTCACTTCACTGGCTACCAATACGGACTAGGACTCTCTAGACCTAAGAAAGGTTTGGATACAGATGTTGAGGGTTTATAAAGGTGTCAAGAGGAGAGTCAAAACCTCCTTGTGGCTTGGGAATCATCTGGCCAGGGAGTGATAAGTGATGGTTGGATCCCAGAGTGCGTAGCCCTGTTTAGGAAGATGGAACGGTAGCTTCTTTGACATCAGAGCACTGACATTAGCTGCAGGATCTGATGGAGAGCAGAATTAATGGTTTTATGTACAAGTCAAACCTGCATCTTCAACCAAGCAACCTGAGTTAGTGCATCGTGGAATCATTTTGACCTCTGAACTTTCACAACACAGCAAGGCAGCAGAGGAGTAACGAGATGCACATCTCTTAAACTCCAGATCCCACAGTATTATTGCCCACTTTTTAGTTGTTTTCATTCATCTCACAGGAACCTCAAAAGAAACAAATCAAAAATTGAACACATCATTTTTGTCTTCCAGAATCTCTCTTGTTTTTCTGTCTTGGTAAATAGCAAACATCGTCTACTCAGATACCAAAGCCATAGAACTGAGAGTCATTACACATTCTTCTTACACATTTCCTTGTCTTTTAGATAGTTACAGGTTCTACACCCTTCCTTTTTTCCACCTGCCCCTGCCTTATTTCAGTTTTTATACTTTCTTACATAGATTTCTGTAGTAGTTTTCTAACTGGTTGTCCTGCATGTAGTATGGTTTCCCTTTAATTCAGGTTATCTCTAAGCATAGCGTGGGTCCACCTGCATCAGATTCTTCTGGAGGGCATATTAAAATGCAGATTCCTAGACCTCTAGACATCCTAAGTCAGAATCTTTGGGAATGGGGCTGCCCAGGTGGACACTGAAATTTGAGGGTTGCTACTCTCCCCACTGCTGCCAATGTGATCTTTCTAAAACAAAAATTTGATTATGTCATTTCCTTGGTTACAATCATGCTGTGCTTCCCCATGGCCTTGGTAATAAAATCCACACTCCTTGTCATACCTGACTAGCCCTTCATCCTCTGGTTTCTGTCCAGCTTTGCAGTTTTCCTTCCTGACATTCCTCCCTTGGTATCCTGCATTCCCACCATGTGAAATGCTGCAATACCATACCATGCCCTTTCTTTTTTTTTTTTTTTTGATGTGGACCATTTTTAAAGTCTTTATTGAATTTGTTACAATGTTGCTTCTGTTTTATGTTTTGGTTTTTTGGCTGCAAGGCATGTGGGATCTTAGCTCTCCCACCGGGGATTGAACCCTCACCCCCTGCATTGGAAGGCGAAGTCTTAACCACTGGACCTCCAGGGAAGTCCCACCATGCCCTTTCTTGACTCTATGACCTTGGACATGCAGTTTCGTGTGGCTGAAATGTCCTTCCTGGCCTATATGCCAGATTTCCTGCATCTTCCGTGCTCCGTCTAGCCTGCATGTCCTTCTGCCATACTTCTTTAACATCCCTGTATTCTTCTATCCTAGCACTTTTCACTGGTGGAGTAAGAGTCTTCACTTGTTTATACGAGTGAATATTGCATTTCAAACATTTTTAGGGGTAGATTTATGGCATGCAGTTAATTTGTTTCTCAGCTTGAATTTATTTAGGAGAAATGACATACGATCTCTAATTTTGAATATCTTCTAGCAATTCACCCTTTTTATGTCAGAAAATAGTCTCTTTTCCTAAAGCAATTGTGGTATGGATTCCTGTTTTGTGATTTTTCTTTTTTGAGGGTGGGAAGGCTGGAAAGATGTTATAATTAAAAGATACATGGTTAGCTATTCCCAAATCTTATTGTGGTGTGTAGTGATTATATCAATAAGCAGTGGCTAGACTTGCACAACTATATATTTAAAATACTTTACCAAAAATATAATCTTAAGGCTGAAATGGTATCAAGCATAAAAATAGCCTCATGTTAAATTCTCTGTTCATTATTATGTAGCCTTTATGTCCTAAAGCCAAAGATGATTTCAGAGGTGACTTTTTCTGAAGCATGTATGTACATTTCACGTTCATTTCTGCCTCATTTCCACACCAGAACTTATCATGTACAGAATAAAAAAGCAACAAAAACAAAAAGCACAAATGCTTTGCTTTGGCTTCTGAAACAATGGGACCTGAACCCAAACGAAATTCTTTCTTACTGTTTAGAAATGTGCTTTGAAAGAAAGCGAGTCCACAGACCCTTATAAAATACGTTCTAATTAAATTGGTGGTCATGAAACCATATTTTGGCTGCAGGCTGATCTGTCTAGGTTTCTGGTATAGCTTTGGCTATTTAGTCTCTCGTGTGACGATCCATCATTTGACAGCATTCCTCATGGGTTGAAATGACCTGTCATTTGTTTCGCAGATACCTCAAATCAGCTATGCATCCACAGCCCCAGAGCTAAGTGATAACACCAGGTATGACTTCTTCTCTCGGGTGGTCCCCCCTGACTCCTACCAAGCGCAAGCCATGGTGGACATTGTGACGGCACTGGGGTGGAACTATGTGTCAACACTGGCTTCTGAGGGCAACTACGGAGAGAGCGGTGTGGAGGCCTTCACTCAGATCTCGCGGGAGATCGGTAAGCGTATATTTATCAGATTATCGCATTTGGAGATGACAGGTTGCAGAAGTCTGAGCACCCCCAAGAGCTCTCTGATCTGTATGCGATAATTAGAGCTCCTAGAGATACGTGACCCAGGCTGTCCACTCTAGGGGGAAGCTGGGTTTATTATAAATGATTTTGTTGTTCTTGGTCTATCAAGGTGACACTTTGGTGCTAATTTAGGAATTAGAGCTCCTGACTCAGGCGAACATTTTTTAAAGCTGTCTGTTTTGACGAGGGACTTTGCTGGCACATTAGAGCCACTGTAAATTTGAATAAATGACATGCTATTTGATTGTTCTAGATGGAGGTTTACATTAGCGAGTCATTAAATTTTTTTAAAAAGGCAGTGGGATTTAACATCCAACACTAGAGGGAATTAAGACTGGTAATCATCTTAAAACAGTACTGAAGTAGCCCCCAAGGCTATACATAAGCGATATTCTTATTCTCATGTTTCACTTTTTGAATTTTTATTCTTACCTCAAACTCTGAAGCTTACAGGGGGATTAAAGGGCAAGATGTGAAAACTTGGTTAAAACAGGGTGCTCGTGAACTCTGTCCCGGGTTTTTTCAAGGTTCTCATCCAAATCTCTGTAGGTGTTTTACTACGTGTATGTTTAACCACGAGGCTTACACTGCGTGGAAAAACCAGAAAACAAAAACAACTTAGGGCATAAATATTATTGCTGACTGGCCAACAATATAACTTTGTGGTTGAAAGGAGACATGTTACCATTACTTAACAAATGCTATTGTTCTTACTAAGAATTACTGAATAAAATTTGCATATTTTTCTATAAAAGTAATAACAATGTTTTGTCGAAAATTTAACGTGCCCTTTAGCGGTTTTTGAGTAATTTTGAACTTGCAGGAAATTATATTGATAATTTATTGTTTTTCTTAGAAGCTTCAGTGCAGGAAAAGACCATGGGAGTGATTTGGGTTTATTCCCTAATTAGCAAAGACAAAGTTATTGGAATAAGGTTTTCTCTCGAAACACTTGAAGATGCCTGCGATCTGTTCTTCTGCATATAACAGAACATGGAAATTTATTATACATAATATTTGGTGTGTTTACCATTTGTTCCAGTGCTATGCTGTTACAGAAAATGTAGAAAAGACCTGGTTTTGTTGGAAAGATTGGCTTAATTTATTTAAGGGACAACTATTCATTCCTGTTGTAAATATCCAAGATGCCATAACCTGTGCTGTTTGGAATTTTAATTTATATCACTACTGCTATAAAGATGATTCAAAACATTCAACTGAACTTTAAATGAGGGTAAATTACATTACCTTCTTGGAAAAGAATCCCAAGTTTATCCTTAGGAGAAATGCCCACTCAAATGAAAACAATAGCTTCTGAAAGCAGGGTTAATGCATTATTTAAGCAGCTGATGTCGGTTCTCACCAAAGTGGTAATTCAACGACAGAAGGAAACTAATAGAGCACGTATTGAAATGAGAAGTTTTCTGCAGTGATCCTGTACATTCTCAACTATAGGGCACATTTTGTGTGCACGAAACAGATTACTATGAAAAATTCAGTACAGGACATGATTTGCCAGTTGTTGAAGTATCTGATAAAATGCATTGTTCTAGAAGTTAAGTGAGATCGCAGTTTTACCCTTCTTACTAAAAAAGAAATATTTTGTTTTCACTTTTAAGGAGCATTGCTCTTCTTAGGTAACTGTCACCTAAAAGGATTCAGACGATACCATTAATTATTGCTGTCTCTATCTTAGTCATTAGTACGGGAGAAAATAATTTTAGTGCCTTGTGTAGGATGCTCTTGATAGAGCAACCTGTTTCTTCTGTGTTGATCCTTTCAGTATTCTGTGACGTGATTGGCTTTCCATTCTATTTCAGTTCTCACTTATCTGGGGAATGGAGGAGGGCTGGGTTGTCAATTAATATGCAGAATACTGAAAAGGCCAAATTAGTACCACACTAGAGTATGCCATGGAATATATTAAATATCAAAATCATCCCTCATTTTAATGACAAAGATTTTATCCAGAACAAAAATAGCTGAAAATGAAACCTTTTACATGACAATGATATTAATGGGAATGGCATAGGGTAGCAACTTAACCCATTCTGAAATGATCTGATGCCTCTAATGAAAATTCATTAGTTCTATAACATTTGCTCCTCTTACTACGACGTTGAAGACATCTCTGTCACTGTGTTACTAGTGTTTTTAAAAATCTTAGTCTCTTGACTGAGAAGGAGATGTATACATCATTTTTTGGAGTGTCTGCCTATTAATGAAATTGTATATTTTCCCGACTCTTCTAAATTTTCCTGTACTCTGTTCAGGATTTCTCTTTTCAAGAACGTTGATTGCCAAGAAATTTCAGTGTAAATTGAGGCTTCCTATGTTTTGTCTCCGATTAATGCTGACAGATCATAATGGAATGATAGTGAAAGGAAAATCTGTTTAGTGATACAATGCCTGTACGGTTTGTTTAGAACGTTTTTCATTTTAACAAAATCTGAGACGTGGGGAAGTATCCTTCGTGAGTCTTGGAGAACGAAGTTTATGAGTGAATGATGGTCATGAACACAGATGCCCGTGATGTCTCTTCTCTGGTCACGATCCTTCTCAGGGAGAGAGGGACAGGAATTATTTGATAAAATAAGACAAATAGCCCCTTGATATCCTAGCTGTTATAATCTCAGCCCCTTGACTATAGCATTTTTATTGGAGAAGTCAAAAGAAAAATATTTGGGATCAACAAATAGCACAATTTGACTGGATCATAGTTTGTGTAGTGAGGTATGGAAGACAAAACTGGAAGACTTTGTGACAAGGACACATAGGTGAGCACTTTACCTCATAGGATAGTAATTTTATCCTTTATTTTCTAGACAATGGAGGAAACTACCGAGGAGAGAGGGGTCTACTAGGATATGTATTTAAGACTTTGCTAATGAGAAGCGAAAGATGGGGAGACCAGTTGAGAGGCCTCTGTAGTATCAGTCTTAGCCTCACATGGGGTAGTGGTAATAGAAGTGGAAGAGGGAACAGACTTGAGAGGCACTTGGAGGTGTAGTCTCTGGAACTTAGCAATTGATTGGAATTAGAGCTCGAAGGTAAGAATAAAATGAAGCTTGAAATTCTGAACCCAGGCAATTGGGAAAATGCAAGTACCATGAATAGAAAAGAGACAGTGAAGTGGAAAGGTTGGTTTGGGGTGGGAAGCATAGTTTGGTTATGAACCCAAGAAACTGTCAGTACTGGTACATACCTTTGTGGAGAAGAGCAGCAAAGAACATTGATCTAAAGCCAAGGCAGGAATTGAGCTATAGATCTGAAGCTCATTCAAATTGATGATTGAGGTGGGAAGGGTAATTGCTGAGGTAGAACATGTAGTAGAGTGTGAATTAAAGGGGGTGGAAGATACACCCTTGGGGAGAAGCTTTACATAAAGGTGTGGGATGACAAGCATTGGTGAGGATGTAAAGGAAAGGGAAACCTTGCACACAGTTGATAGGAGTGTAAATTGGTGCAGTCATTATGGAAGATAATATGGAGTTTCCTCAAAAATTAAAAACTGAACTACCACATGATCCAGTGATTCCACTTCTAAGTATATGTCCAAAGAAAATGAAATCAATATCTTGAAGAGATACCTGCACTCTTGTGTTCATTGTAGCATTATTTACAATAACCAAGATATGGAAACAAACTGAGTGTCCGTTGATGGATGAATGGATAAAGAAAATATATGTTAAATGGGATATTATTTAGCCTTAAAAAAGAAGGAAATCCTGCCACTTGTGACAACATGGATGAACCTGGAGGACATTATGCTAAGTGAAATAAACCAGATACAGAATGCTGCATGCTGTCACTTATATGTGCTCTCACTTATAGGTAGAATTTTAAAAAGTCAAACTCATGAAAGCAGAGTGTAGAATGCTAGGAGCTGGTGGGGGGTGGTAGGAGAAATGGGAAGACGTTAGCCAAAGGAAATAAACTTTCAGTTAAACAGGATGAATAAATTCTGAAGATCTAATGTACAGAATGGTAACTATAGTTAGTAATACTGTATTGTATACTTGAAATTTGCTAAGAGTTGATCTCAAGTGTTCTCACTACACACACACACACACACACACACACACACACACACACACACACACACACACACACACACACA